>NW_026596064.1:18387476-18390383 GCF_907164565.1 Psammomys obesus
TATATATATATATATATATATATATATATATATATATATATATATATTATACTGGACAAGAGGTTTTGTATTCCCATTCTGATTTAAGTTCAATTTTCCTCTTTATTTGCTAAAAGGTTTGCTGTCCTAAAGCATGGAATAGATCTGTGCTCTTTGCTGTGCTTGGACAAACCAGAACTGACTATGTACCCTCCTCATAATCATGCAAACCTTGAGAGATGGCTAATTGAGATTACAGCATTATATCAATAGCCACACTTCTCTGAATAGCAGAAACCACAAACCTCTATAGAGTGTGGAGTCACTGGTCTCTTCTCTTTCATTTTGAATAAATACTTGTTTTCCATAGAAAAGGTGAGACTAAAAGTCAAACACAGTAATTATGCAATGGATGCTATGTATGTGATCTCTTCTGTACTTCTACACAGTCCTCTAATAAGTCACACATCATATGTAGCCCATAGGCAGCTCAAATGCCAAGTAGTCCTCTAATAAGGGGAACAGGGGCAGTCTCTAACATGAACTTTGTTACTCTTTGATGACTTCTCCCAGGAAGGGTGACCTTACCAGGCTATAGAAAAAGAGGATCCAGTCAGCCTTGATGATACTTTATAAACTAGGGTCAGATATTAGGAGTGGAGAACTCCCCCTTTTTAGTGCACAAGGGGATGGGGATGAGGAGGAAGTGAGAGGAAGGGTGGAACTGAAAGGAGATGAGGAATACAAATTGAATAAATTGTATATCTATCTATCTATCTATCTATCTATCTATCTATCTATCTATCTATCTATCTATCTTAGTGATGGTGACAGGATACTTTAAAATTCATCAATAAATATGGAAGATTTCAAATATTACATGGAGCAGACAGAAAACAGAGAGGATAATGCTATGCACCACAATGGTTCTGAGTTCAAAAGTTCTATCTCGCTCTTATAGTGTTACATTCAAACACACTTTTAACATGTTACACGTGTGAAACTGCATGAATGACATGAGTGTATCATTAGCTAGGCTTTGATAAATGTAATAAGGAAGTGATGTTATATCAATGCCCATGAAAATTACAAGAATTATGCTATTTTAGAGAGGAAAATATTCTATAATCAGGCAGATAGCAACACACATACTGCATAAATGGATCCTCTGGTATTACTTGGAACTGACTTGGGCAAGCAGGTCACATGACTGCAGGATCTGTTAACATACTTATCACTGGGTTGATTTAGGCCTTTTCGCTGCTGTTTTTGTTTAACACTTAGTCTGTGGTACTTAACCTTTAGACAAAGATCCCTAGTGATGGTGACATTTCCATGGATTAACTGAACCTTTTACCCTTTACCTCCACGGTTTTATCTTCTCAGATGCAGCTGTGGTTGCTGTATTGCTTAGGTTTTTATGCTATTGTGCAACTGGGCTTGAGAAGCAACATTCCTTTCAGTGTTACCTTCAAAACTATTCATATCAGAATGACAGTAAGTGACTCTCAGATGAACTTGGGTTAATAGTTAAGTCAAATGACCATCTAAGATTCTCTCATCATTTATATTTACTGTTCATCCAATTTAACCTCTTTTAATTCCAAATCAACAGTGCAGTGATAAGGATAAGGTCAAAAACCACATTTGATAAGAATAAGACAAAAACCACATTTGAGATTCTTCTACAGTCAGCCATCCACATGACCTCAAACGGCTTATTTAATCTTTCTGGAACTTTGTCCTTTCATCGGGAAAGGATGAGTTGAATAATGTGCCTCAGATTATTATCTGTTCTGACTAGAAATTCCTTATTCAAGAAAATCCAAGATTACTCAACTGATCATAAATCTAAAGTTCAAAATCTAGGGATATAGAGAGTGGACTAAATATGCTTTTATATTGGTATCATTATACTACAAATAACCATATTAGTTTCTTAATTCTGTTTACTTCAGTACAGCTTGATCACATACCTAATTCCTGTGGATTTAAGATTGTTATTGAGATATGCGTGTGTGTGTGTGTGTGTGTGTATGTGTGTTCCTTTAAAAGAAAATAGATAAGTTATTGAATTTTCATATTCTGCCTTTTAGTTCTTTGTATTTAATAAAACTATTCTGAATGTCTTCTAATTTATTTGTTTGTTTGTTTGTTTATGCTAGAGGTACCATAATCCCAGCTTTTTAAAATGTTTTTAATTGAAACAGAATATATTATAAGATAGACATCAGACATTACAGAAGAGCGAATAGGATGGGAGCCTACCATAGATGTCCTCTAAAACATCCAGCCCAGCAGGAGATAGAAGCAGCTGCAGAGATTCACAGCCAAACTTTGGTCCGAGCACAGGGAGTCTTATGGAAGAAGGGGAATATAGAAGGAACCAGAGCAGACAGGAGCCCCACAAGAAGATCAACAAAGCCAAAGAAGCTGAACACAGTTGGGGGGGGGGCGACAGACACTGATGCATCAACCAATGGCCATGCATAGAGAGGACCTAGACCTCCTGCTCAGATGTACCCACAGACATCTCGGTCTCCATGTGGGTTCCTTAGTAAAAGGAGAACAGACAGTTTCTGACATAAACTCCATGAACTTGGTTCTCTGCTCCTTGATCACTTCTCCCTGGCCTGGCAACTTAGACAGCCCACAGAGGAAGATCCAGGTCATCCTTGTGAGACCTGATAGACTAGGGTCAGTCAGTAGGGGACTCCCAATTCCCCTATCAGTGTACTAGGGGAGGGAAAGAGGGGTAGAAGAGGGAGGTAGGGTGGGACCGTGCCAGAGGGGATTACAATTGGGATACAAAGCAAACAAATTGTAAATAATAGTAATAATAGTAATAATAATAATAATAATAATAAGAAGAAGAAGAAGCAGAAGAAGAAGAAGAAGAAGAAGAAGAAGAAGAAGAAGAAGAAGAAG
>NW_026596064.1:18390393-18405354 GCF_907164565.1 Psammomys obesus
AGAAGAAGAAGAAGAAGAAGAAGAAGAAGAAGAAGAAGAAGAAGAAGAAGAAGAAGAAGAAGAAGAAAATAGAATATCACTTTTCCCTTCCATTTTTTTCCTCCAGCCCCAGCCACCTACCTTCTCTCAAATTGTTCTTATGCTCCTTCACTCTCAAGTTGAGAGACTCTGTTTCTTTGATTATCATTTTTACATATATGAATAGTTATTAAACACAAACTCCTTATGTTCATAGGAGGGATGGGCACCACCTTACTTAGTATCAAAGGTTATAATTTTGATAGACTGTTAACTACACCGTCCTTGAAAAGGTCAAAAAGGAAGTATCCACATTCAAAGTAATTTGGTATGGTGGTAAATTTACTTTCTTGTAACTGTGCGATGGAAGGTTCAGGGTTTTCTATTAGTGGGATGCTGGCCCCAGATTCTTGGCAAGTATATTTTCTAGCATGGCCACTTGACTCATCAAACTCACAGTATTCCCAGTACCTGTTTCCCAAAAATGAGCCATACATTATGTAATGTAATAATGTGACTATCACTTCTTATTAGCGTTTTCATATGATGTAATCTAATTTCAGGAGTGATGTCACATCTTCCACATTATACTGATTAATGAAAAGCTCATACCTTTTCTATACTCACTGTAAGGGTAATGTGAAGAGGATGAATACTAGCACACCAGACTCATGGGTCTACACCAGCCTTTGGGTTTACCCACCATCAGTGTATTAACAATAGTAAATACTTCTGAACCATTAGAGCAGCACTTCCTTATAGTACTTTCTTAACTAATATTACCCTGCAGATATACCTGGATTTAATCCAAGAAAAATGGAGTGTTTAATAGAAACCATAAGTCATCAAAAACAACACAAAATAATGTTTTGTATTTAGATCTATAAAAATTTTCCTTATGGAATCTATTTTAGTTTTGGTTATATCACATAAAAAGCCAACACTGAGAAATTTCAGGTTCTTTACCTTCTTATTGATCTAGCATCTGGCATCTCTTAGAAATATTAAATGCAGCAGAAAATGTATGTCTTATGTTACTGTCATAATTGTAATATGTTGAGAGATGAGTGGTGTAGAAGATGGATAAAAATAGTCTTCATAATATTGGTCCCTAGGTACTTCACTAGCAAATTCTTGGGCAAAAGGAACAGAATATAGGGAAGGGAAGCACTATTGGGCATTTATATCCACAACACTGTGAGCACTTTTTGACAGTTTGTTCTTGACAGTCTTGAGTGCCACGGTAGATAACTTATTTGTGTCCTTTCAGAGTTGGACTCCATTTGTTCTTGTCAGTCTTTGCTCATCAGAATCTGATTTGGGGACATTTATTGCCAAGTTTGCACCACTGATTGATCTCCCTTGCCTTTCCTTTGGGAATTTTTTAAGATCAATCTTTTCAGCTGTATTCTTGAAAAGAACTGTCTGTGATACAAACATGACTGGGAGGGCATTGACTTTCAGCAAGGAGGTAGCTGGACACATGGGAAACTTAATGGTAAAACGAATGGGATTCCACTGGCTCGCCCTACCTAGGCAGTCTGAAGCAAGTGGATCAGGTTCATTAATACCGATGAGAAATATTGGACTGAGTCTATTTTTCAACTCACATAGCTTTCTTTAAAATAACTGAGAGGTTTGTCTTTGTCACATGGTGTGTCGTGATTAATCAGATATATTGGATGGGCAAATGGTTTAATAGTTATTACAATTTGTCACATCAGACATGGCTTATCATGCATTAATAACATCTAAATGTAAAATTAGTTAAACCGGGTGGCTGTGAATTGTGTGTTAGCAGTAGCAAGTGTGGAAGAACTCCTACTGAGCTAGTTTAGGCAGTATCACCATGTTCTTCCATTTTCATTTGAGGGCGTCCTCATATAATTAACTTTAGGACATCATTTATTCAGAAGTAAAGGAAATAGCTACCCCAAAAAGAGAAGAAGGTCGAGAATTCATTAACATGGAGACCCAGGAAGTCACAGGATTTTAAAAGGTGATATTCCTTTTTTTATTATTTGTTTTGTTTTTAATAAACATGAGATTCAGGATTACATTTACTATTCATGCCCTTTATTGCCAAACTCTGAAAGGCATTTACTTGTATTTTGCTGGGACTGGTGGTTATCTAGGTATGTTTTAAATATTAGTAATGAGCCCATTACCTGATTTAGAAGAGATGAAACCATACACCTTAAAGAAGCCAGGGTAATGTCCGGTTTTTAGTATGTGCATACAATCAACAGTTCAGTTTTTGAAAGGCGGTTTAAGAACTGCAATTTCTAGTTCAGTCAGGACAGGATGTTTCCATAATTCATACTAACTTGGTTAATTTCTCTGGTCTTTATTCCAATAGGCAAGAAAAAGTTATATCAAAACAATAAAAATTCCATGTAGGACAAAGCTGCTGTCTCATATTTACAAGTCAATTTTCATTCTGACTATTTAGATCAATCCAGTCTACAAACATGTCCATCTTTAACTAAGGAGGGTCCTCAGTCAGTCTGGCTATTTATAACCCAAATCTAATCACTCCAATGCTAGTCACATTCCAAACAGATCAATTTTATTCTATCAATATCTTCTTAAGTGTGAAGTCAGATTATTGTCGTAAACACAACAGTATCATCTAAATGACACAATCATTCATCTAAACTCTTCATTAGTATATGTTACTGCACTTCCCTTTTATTTACTTTACAAATATGTTATATAGCTAAAAAGCATATACAGTGGGATGTTCAGAGAGTTTTATAAGTATGAGATCACTTTGAAGATCACTATATATTTGGGGGGAAGCAGTTAAAATGTTCTGATGGAACATATTTTACACTGGGTTTGGATATGTGTAAATCTATGTTCTTTAGAAATGCAGGGAATACTAAAGGTTGGGGTAGCCAGCTAATCCTTTAAGATGTGATTGGAATGTAATTAAGCTTTGGTCAAAGACTGAAGAGATTTAGGTGGAAGAAGTAAGGGACTGGGAGGCAAGGATGCCAATATCAAGAAAGCTTTGGAAACAGAATGTGTCATGTGAAGCTGAAAATGTGTGCATGAACCTGACTCTCCAGAAGGAAATCCCCCATGACAGAGAGGGTGAGGTTAAATGTCAGAAGGGATTTAGAAAGGCGAGAGAAAAGTGGTGAGATGTCACATGGTAGTTGCTCAGTAGCTCTTGGAAGTTCTGCTTGCCTCTATGAAGATTTGGTGTGTCAAAACAGGGATTCACCATTATTGGGGGTAAGGAGTCAATTTTGAGGCATATATTCATCTGTGCTTTCTTGACACATGTTTTCTATGCTTGGAAGAATGACATGATCTTTGAAAAGTAGCACTCTGGAGAGGAAATTACCACAGCTAAGAGCTGCCTTTTATCTTGTGAAAAGGGCATACAATCATAAGCTAGTTCAAGCTAAAGAAAAGAATATTTGCAAATCCATCCAGATTTTCAGAGGGTTTTTCCTTTTTTTTTTTTTTCAAAAATATACCAAAAGAAGAACACAATATATTTAACCTTAAGAATGTTTAAAATTTGCCTTACAATCTCAAAATATGAAATAATTATACTCCACTATCAGAAATCCTTTAACAATGATGTTTTTTAAACCATTAATAGCATTTGTGTTACTTACACTTATTTGTTCTTATTATTGATTTATCTCACCTCATATTTTAGACCTTTTATTTTTTTTCTGAAATTATATATCCCTTGGTCATTATATCATCTTTCTATATTTGCTGTTTCATAGGAAGATTTTTCTCAGAAAGCAACTGGATTCTTTACTCCATGAAGGAGTTTCAATACATTTCACTTTCCTTGTGATGATACAGAAAATAATATCAGTAGCCAATGTGTTCTTAATTCCAAGTAGCATTTCTGAGACTTTGATACATGTAGGCAACTCTTTTTATAATTTGCATACAAACACACCTCCAGTCTTCTTTGTTTGGTGTTATTATAGAGTACTTCTTCCTAATACTATCTCCCAACGAGATGCCATTTTCTTCATAATAGAACCTTTGAATAAGCATTATCTTTTTGTGTAGTGCTGCGGTACTCAGAGCGTTGTTTCTGGTCACCAGGCACTATTTCATGTTCTAGGTTTAACCACTGAGCTAAAAATTCTCAGTCCTAGAATTATTCATTTGTTAGTCAGAAATCACTATAGTTTGTAATGATTTACTAAGGATAAAAGGAATCTAGTGTAGATCCAAGATGGCGGTGCAGACCACACAGGGTATCTGAACAGAAGCTCAGCAGTGAGAGCAAGGTGACCAGCAGGCTATACCAAAGCCCCGACGACATCTGTGTTTCTCAGGTGAGGGAAGAATCCACGGGAATACTCGAAAGTCCGTCTTCAGACCACCCAGCTAATACCAGCAAAAATTCCCGGGTCTTAGACCACCTACCGTCTGTGGATAGCCTGCTGGGACCTGCAGAGTGCAACCAGGGCTCCTACCCTGCAGCTTAGGCCACCCATCCACCCAAACTCACCATCTGTGGGTACCTTCCTGGGACAGGCAGGTGCAGCGCCTGTGGTCACCCTGCAGCCTTGGGCCGCCCGCTGCCGGGGCCCACTTTCTGTGGTTATCTTTCTGAGACTAGCGCCTGTTTTCTCAGACCTTGGGCACTCACTCTCGTTGTCTGTGGAGTTAATACTTTCCTGTACTTGCGGGTGAGACTCCAAACCTGAGCGCCCACTCTTACAGTCCTGTGGAAACCTTCGGGGTACTAGATGATCCTGCTTCACTTCCAAACCCGGGAGACCACACACAAAATGCTGGGGACATATTCCTGGTCACAGCAGCTAGTGGTGCTCACTCTCACCACACAGTGGAGAGGACTGTAGGGAGAGGCCTGGCTGAATTCTGCCTATTCCCCTCCTGCCTGGTTCACCCAGGTCACAATCAGCCAGCACAGCACAGACAATGAACAGAGCAAAGCTGAGCTAGGCTTGGGACCCAGGTTCCATTCTTCACCTTCTAAGGGAAGACTGTGGGACACTGGAGAAGCTCTAGACAAAGAGATCTATCCACCAGTGTCCTAGCAGCCTGGCTCACATAGGCCAGAAACAGAAAGCCCATCACAGAGAAACCAGCTGAGCTGATTTGGCACCTGACCCAAGTTCCATAGTCCTCCTCCTCCTCCTCAAGGAGGCCTGTGGGGTACTGGAGCAGCTCTAGGCTGGAAGATCTTTCTGCCTGCTCCCCAGTAACAAACAACCTAGTTAAGAAACAACATGGCCAGAACAGCCAATGAACCCAGTGGAGCTGAGCCAGGGCTGGAACCAAAGTCCCATCCTCCACCATCCTAAGAAAGCCTGTAGGATACTGGAACAAATCTAGACTCAGAGATCTTGCCATCCTGTGCCTGAGCTACCTGGGTCACAAACCGTAAACCAGAAGAGGCAGTGAAACCAGACAACTCAGCCTCCAGAGACAGGTGGACCTAGTCTGCAGTACAGGCTCCAGGAATAATCAGTCAAGTCTACAGACAACCAGATGGCTAGAGGCTGGTGTAAGAATACAGGCAACAAAAACGAGACATCATGACTTCCACAGAATCTCCAAAAATCAAAAGATATTCCATTGCAGCTGACACACAGGAAAATTATGTTAAATCTACAATTATGCAGTTGTTTGAGACACATAAAAAGAAAATGAACAAAAAAAAATGAGGCACATATAGAGGATCATAAAGAGGAAATGAATAAAAAAAATAGAGCCCATCATGGACAGACAGGATCTACATTTAAACAGATAAAGGAAATGGGGCTAGATATGAAAAAAGAATTAGAATCAATAAAGAAAACACAAACAGAGAAGCCCTGGAGTTGGAGAACTTAGAGAACAGATCAGGGACCACAAATGTAAGCATCACCAACAGAATACAAAGGATGGAAGAGAGAATCTCAGGTGTTGAAGATACAGTTGCAAAAACTGACTCATCTCCAAAGGAAAAAATAAAATAAAATCAGAAAAGTTCCAAACAAAACATCCAAGAAATAAAGGACACCATGAAAAAAAAAGAACAAAGAAAAGAAAACTAAGAATAATAGGAATAGACTAAAAAGATTCTAGGCTCCAAGACCCAGAAACTATTTTCAAGAAAAGCATAGAAGAAAGTTTCCCCAACCTTAAGAAAGAGATGCCCATAAACATACAAAAGGCTTACAGAACAACAAATAGACTAGACCAAAAAAGAAGCTCCCCTTGCCACATAATAATCAAAACACTAAAATACAGAACAAAGAAAAATATTAAAAGTGGAAAGGGGAAAAGACCAAGTAACATATAAAGGCAGACCTATAAGAATCACACCGGGCTTCTCAACAGAGACTACGAAAACCAGAAGGGCCTGGGCAGATATCATGCATACACTAAGAGATCACAGATGCCAGTCTAGACTATTATATCCAGCAAAACCTTCAATCAAAACAGATGAAGAAAACAAAATATTCCATGACATAACTAAATTTAAACAATATATACACAGCAATGCAGGTTCACAGAAGATACTAGAAATTGATGAGAACTGATAGACTAAGATCAGAAAGAAGAGGAGAACCTCCCCTATCAGTGGACTTGGGGAGTGGCATGCATGCAGAAAGGGGAGGGAGGGTGGGATCGGCAGGGGAGAAGGGAGGGGCTTATGTGGGGATACAAAATGAATAAAGTGTAATTAATAAAAAATTAAAAAAAAGAAAACTCCAATACAATAAAATCAACTACACCCAGGAAAACATAGGATAAACATATTTCCATAATGAAAAAGAAAAAGAAAACAAGCATACAAACATAAAATCACCACCAACCTCAAAGACTACCCACCAGAGTATTGAAGGAGATTCTTAGATTCATAGCCAAACTTTGGGCTGAATGCCACAAACCTTATGGAAAAAAGAGGGAGATAGAAAGAACTGGAGGGTACAGGAGCTCCACAAGGAAACCAAAGAAGCCAAAAAACCTGGGACCAGGAGGGCCTGCAGAGACTGATACTCCAACCAAGGTCCATGCATAGAGAACACCAAGATCCTTGCTCAGAGGAAGCCCATAGGCTGCTCAGTTTCCAAGTGGTGTCCCTAGTAAGGGGTACAGGTGCTGTCTCTGACATGAACTCAGTGGCTGCCTCTTTGATCACCTCCCCCTGGAGGGTGAAGCCTTTCCAGGCCACAGAGGAAGATGATGGAGCCATCCTTGATGAGGCTGAGGTCAGTTAGAAGGGGAGGAGGTCCTCCCCTATCAGGAGAATAGGAAAAGGGCTTAAAAGGAGAAAAGGGATGGTGGGTGGGACAAGGCATAGACGAGTGATTGGGCTCCTGCGGGGATACAAAGTGAATAAATTGTAATAAATAAATTAAATAATCAAAAGTTGATAAATAAAATTTTTAAAAAAGAATTTAGTATGTCTAGCTGTCACTGTGACTACTTATTTTTCATTTTAGTGACATGTAATATTTATATAGATTTAACTAGTAATAGTGGAACCATGGAATTTGGAATAAATTTGGAGTGCCCCATAGTTTTCTGACAAGTGAATTTCCCAAAGGCACAAGTTTTAGAGCATGATATTTATTTAATTCTGGGACAGTGTGGAAGAGGGAGGAAGTGTTCGACTGGGAACAGTTGAGGGAGGAAGCTACAGCTGGGATATAAAATGAATAATGAGGGATACAAAATGAATAAAGTGTAATTAATAAAAGTTAAAAAAATGAATAATTTGTAAAAAATAAGGTAAATAAAAAACTAAACTTGTGTAACCTAATTCCTGCAATCTGAAAAAAGAGTTGTTTCTTGTCTCAGAGAATGTCTAGGATGATAATCTATCATTTTTTCTCAGCACTATGATGTGTTTGGTACCTCCTTAATTCATTACTATCCATTGCTAACTTATAGACAAGAATATCTTCAGAAAGTTGAATTTCATTATTTTACACCTGTGGTCTAAATTTAAACATCTTGAAGAGGTTGCAGAATATTTGAATGAATCATTTCCTTTTGACATTGTCTTAAATACTACTATAAAAGAGCTTAATGCTATCTGAGCTTATTAAAAGAAAATAAAGCTTCTATTGATGACAGTTACAACCTAGACATACTAAATGAATTCCTATGAGAACCTCCCAATTGCCTAGCTTCTGGTTGGCTCACGTACTTGCACCTAGGCCCATCAAGATAGAAAGGTTTTGTACATGATACCACCTGAAAGGCCAGCCCTCCAGAGTGTTTCAGGACTTTATTTACCTGTGAATTGCCTTCTAGTGGGTTAAATCCCAGGCCTTTTTAGAGGATAACTTTTTTTGTGTGTGTGTGTGTTTGTGTGTGTGTGTGTGTGTGTGTGTGTGTGTGTGTTTATACAGGTGCACATGAGTGCTGCTCACCCATATGTGCCTGTGCATTCATTGTATGTTTAGCTAGTTCACAGTAACAGCATGGGCACATACTAAAAAGAGACAGAAAAGTGTAGCTGTATAAAAGAATAAGCTATGTATAATATGCATGAGCTATTGGGAGAATTAGACTCTGAATCTAACTATACAGTATCTTCAAAAAAAGTGATACTGTAGTGTTCTGCTGTCCAGTGTCTACAATGACCACCACATTGCTCTTCTTCCAGACCCATAAACCATTTGAATGCAAAAGTAAAAATCAAATAATAATAATAATAACAATAATAATGTTCCTTAGTGCTATGAAAAGTGAGATGGCAAGAAGACAATGAGGCATTGGGAAAGACATCGGTTCCAGAAATTGGATTCTAGGCATGTAGTGCCAGGATGGAAGACTTTTATTTAATTTTATAGAAAAATGTTCGGGTTATTTTACACTGAGATGTGAAATCTCATTTGCAGCTAAGCCCCGGAGGGAGTAAATGGGACTAGGAGAGCTCATAAAGACAAGAGTAATAGGATTAATGAAAAAAAGGCTGAAGACATGGGCCTTTATTGTAGGGACTCAGAGCTAAATTTTAGCATTGATGAAGGGTGAAATGTTGATACTTATCCAAACATTTACGCCTTTGGGGTACAACAGCTGAGGGATGGTGCTTTTGCAGGTTCATGGTGCTTGGGGAGGAAATGACACCACCTTGATAAACCAAGGGGAGGGTCACTGTGAGGCAGCAACTCATGAACTGTTATGGTAAGAAATAATGCTTAGAATGTGCCTCGTATAATTAAAGCAAAACTCAGGGTTGAGTAATCTATTGAATTAAGGACTGAAACACTGTTTGATAATCAAGTGCCATAATGTTGAATTGCTTGGCTTGTTTATGCATTTATGTCTTGAATAATAAGAAATAGGCTTCTTAAGCTAAGCTTTTAATTCATGTGAGAGTTCCAGTTACTCATGAACATAGATTAAAGTGTGGGCTGGTAATCAAATTGTTTGCTCTACATTGGCCTTTTTGTTTTTCTTCTTCTTCTTTTAGAAATTCAGAGGAAAATATGACCGCTGAAACAATTTAAATAACTGTATTAAATGGGACATTATCTAGTTATTTCAACTATACATTCATATCTATTATTAGGATGATATTTGCAGAAAGTAGTTTTGACAGGGTAACTGGTATTATGTTGATGTTAGGCTGGGAATAATCGTGTACAGATGCTTTCAAATCCCACAGAGTTTCTTCATTTTTTTTTCTAGTTTATAATGTTGAATTGCTTTTCTATAGTATTAGTTTCCTAATAAGATCAGCATACTCTTCTGAAGTGTTATTTTTAGTTAAGTACTAATGCTGACAAATTGGTAGTTGACGCTAACAAAAGTGTTACAGCTATCCAGGGAAAACACATGAGTACTGTGTATGCTGTAAATAATGCTGCAGCATTAGTTCAGAAGTATTAACATTGTTAAATTTGAAAACGTACCTCACATCCACCCCTACCACATTTGCATATTTAACAATCAGGAGACCATCTAAAATTAACTAATTGGCGTAAACTAGATACTGTGGTTACAGGCAAATTGCTTATGTGAGGATACATAATAAATTCTGCAATAAAAATATGCATTTTTGACTTGGTGCAAAGATCAAACACATACAAGACACTTTTTTAATTTTAATATTTTTTTTAATTTAAGTTTTTCATGATTTTTGTTTTGTAGAAAAATCATATCAATACCTACAAGTGCAGTAAAGACTGGGGTATTCCTTTAGTCAGCTTATTGTAGTGAGGTATTGCCAGTGGACAACCAGAAATTTTATTCTATATTTCTGATGAATAAAATGAAGCGCGGGGGGGGGTGTGGACTCTCTCAAGGCCTCAATTCTAGATAGAAAACTAAAGATAATTAAGGAATGTGGAGAATGGGAATATACAAAGAAGAGGTCTCCAGTTACCTACCCAATACCAACTGGTAAATCCTGAAAAAAAAAAAAAAAACATGCACAAATAACATCATGTGGACAAATCAGGTTGCATTTGTTTTTGTAATAACAAATGAAAAAGAGGTTAGAGGCCATGAAACTTAGAGACAAGAGGGAGTGTTATAGAAGGGGTTGGAGGAATGAAAATTAAAAGGGCTAATGACATAATCATTTTTGATATTACAAAATAAATTAAAAGATTATGTATAAATAAAGATCAGTTGCATCTAGTATAGAATGTAGAATGGCTTCTTTTGAGTAACAATGCCTGTTTTTGAGATGGAAGGAAGTTGAAAAATGCAGATAGATTTAAATTTACTTGTGGACGTTCATGATTCTAAGGCGTAGAAGCCTAAACGGTGTCAATGGACCTCAAGAGGTTTATATGAGTTAAGTGAGGATGATGAATACCTCCTGCATCAAGCTTCCCCAGTTTGTCTTAACAGAGACATCATTATTGTGGTATCTTTGATATCACAGTCATTATCTTTTTCATCAGCAACGCTATCCACACGTCTTGGTCCTCCTGCTTTAAAATGATAGCCTTGTGTACTGCCAAAATCATTGGGACAAAAAATATTCTTCATGGCTGATTCTTTTGAAGCTGTTTTGGCCTCAGATGCTGAAACTAGATCCAGTGATTTGAGCATCCACCATGTACCTTTGGTTCTAAAGAGCAATCCAAGCCAATTTGAAACACTGAGTGGTCTGGCCTGTCCATAGTTACAGACTGAGCTATAGTCTTAAGTTCACAACTTTATTTCTGGTTTCTTTCATTGAAGATGGTAGATAAAGAGGAGGGAAAACTCTAGCTTTTAAAGACCATCATTAATACAGCTACGCACATGGCAGTGTCCTCTAAATAGAGCCACAGTGTGACTGAACTGCCTTAATAAGCCAGTTGGAATAGCTACCTCTGATTCAACTGGGACACAGACATGGGTACTAGACTTTCGCCAAGTCTTGCTATTCCTGGCTAATTTCACTACAATTATGTTTGAACAACCTCTAAACACTCACCCATGATTAGCCTACCCACTTATTATGAAAATTCTTTTTTCTGTGTTCAGTTAATAATAAAGCAATGAAATATTTTGGTCTTTCCTGCCTTTCCAACCTTTTCCTTACATCCTTAGGCATTTTTCACTAGATGTTCTATGGAACAGTTTGGCTCTTGTGTATTTGAATAAAGCACTCATTGAGAAATGGATGATAGACCTGGTGACAAGCAAGGGAAAATGCAATTGGGAGCCTGAAGCAAAGAGTGAATATCTGCCCTCATCTATCACAACTGATTAGCTGCAGTGTGAGAAAGGCAGAGATAGAGACTGAGAGAGATCAAAAATAACAAATGGGTTCTAGAGAGAGAGAGCTGGGCTTCACAGCCTGTTTTTTTTCAGGCTCATCAATCATTTCCAGTGGAGCTGATAGGTGGCTTTGTCACTCCTACCTTTATTGCAGCCTCCAGAGAATCTATAACCGTGACAGTTGTTCCTTCATCCACACTCTTTCTGTGGCATTAGCAGATTCAGCTCCTGCACAAAATGTCTAAGGCTGATGTCTTATTGTCTGATGTTTCTATTCCCGTTTACCTTCGAAGGGTATGTTTACATGATTGCTATCCCTTCTCTCAGCCATTCGCCTTGCCTTCCCTCCTTGGGGCGAATGTTGGCAGCATGCCCATCATATTTATCATGCTGGCACAATGATAAGCCAACATTACATAAAACATTTACTGCAGGTAGGGTAGGGGTTGGAAGGGTCCATAAAAATGTTGAAGGCATCCAAGTATGAAATGGAAAGATGAAGAAAATGTTTTCCCAAGCCACTCATATTTGTCATCTGCTGGGTCTCCATTTAATGTCCCCCACCACAGCCTTGTGTCCCTACCTGCTACTTTTGCTGCTTATGCTTGCTCATCTCCTTGGAAAACATATCTGGAAAGAGAAGCTGTTAATAGACAGACACCTACTACATACTAAAATCAATTACAGCTGTGCTTTATTCTGTCTTTATTTTGCAAAGGGGTTAAAATAATGATAATCTTGAAACAGACACACAAATGGCTATCAAACACATTACTTGACTTTTAATATATGAAATCTCACATATCTTTGTAACTTCCTTTGGGCAAGCTGGGTTTTCAGTATTCATGATCTGCTGTGTACTTTGTCTTTACTCACAAAGTATCATTTTCTGATGAACAAGCTATCTTAACTATTGGTTTGTAGAGATACCATGACCAAGGGAACTTATAGAAGAAAGCATTTAATTAAGGGTCTTGCTGATATTTTCATAGTATTTCTCCACAGTCATTATGACAGGAAGCACGGCAGCAGAGAAAGAGAAAGAGAGAGAGAGAGAGAATGTAGTTAGACTATAGTTAGATTGGGGGCCTTGTCAGAGCTTTTGAGACCTCAAAGCTACCCTGCCCCAGTGACACACCTCCTCCAATAAAATAAGTCCACACCACCTAATCCTTACTAAACAGTTCCACTAATTGGAAACATTGAAGTATTTTAGCCTATGTGAATCATCCTAGTTTGAAAAAACACACAAGGCATGAGTGAACACAATAGACTATATATGGAGATAAGATTGTGGTAGATGACCATGTGACTGTTATAACAATATCATGAAACGTTTTTTGAAGGACAGACATGCACTGAGACTCATATAGGAAATGTGATCTTCGTTTTAAAGTCAATCTTTATTTTTTGAATTTTATCACTTAGCTTATTCAAATATTTATTTGGCATCATCAATTTTCTCATCAAAGAATGTTCTGAGTATGAAAAATAATTCTGAGGTAAAGAACTTACCAGTTTAGAGTCTTTGATCAATTGGTAAATATCTGCTTTCCAGGCTCCTCTGCTGTAAACTGAAAATAAGTTGTTTATCTTATGAAGTGCACTGCAGAATAAAATTATCTGTGTGTGTGTGTGTGTGTGTTTGTGTGTGTGTGTGTAGGGTAACACCTAGCATGTAATGTACAATTTTCCCTTATTTGAAGCATATTTTAATATCAGTAAATAATCTGAAGAATGTATACTATATCACTTAAAACAATATCAAAAGAGAAGTGTAAAAATATTTTTAAATGAACTAAGGCATATTCTAAAGGAGTGTGATTTAATTAAATACCTGGTTTGTTAAATTTTCATTTTGTCATGTATATTCATAAAGTATATGCTTGTTAGACAGTAAGAAAGAGTGGCTCACTAACTTTATTGTCTTCAGAATTATTTACACTAAGATTGTGAAATTTGAGAATATATATGCAAAGAACATGGGAATGGCAAAATAATTTTTACCTCTTTTTTGCATATTTTCTGGCTTTTATAATTATGACATTATTTTAATATGTAGACATTTGAAAGTTAGCACATCTTCTATATGCATGACACATACATACTGTGGTTATGTTGAGTAAAACGTCAATTTTATTTATTTATCTAAAACCATACCATTCTGTGGTCCTCTTTTATGGTTCTTCAATATTATTATCTTTTAGATGGCCATACCAAATTAATGGCAAATAATCCATGACTCTATAGTCGGTTTCCTGGCAGTGACTAGAAAAAAATTATCTTTTATCTACCTGTTCCTTGTAGGATGTAGCCCAGTTTGTGATGCTTGGGCTTTAAAAAAAATCCTAAGCAAATAAAAAATAAATATTCTTATTCTAAGATGCCCACATAATGTTTAGAATGAACACTTCTAGGAAGATCCTTACACTGTGAAAGCAATATGGTCTTGAGTCATATTGCTGCATTCTCACAGCAGGCTTTGTTATACTTATGTGTGGTACTAAGTCCTTTTACGCAGCTACACTATGCTTTAAGCTAATCTATTGGATGTGTGTGCATTTGCATATATACACAAACACGTGTAAACATACACCGTACTCCACATAATCTGATTTCTTCTAACGGCATCAGTTCTTTGACTGTCGGATTAAAAATTTGCTTAAAATAGGCTTTCCACGAAACAAGGCTTAGAAGGTGAGTTGTGTACAAGATCAAGTTTGTCCACTTTGCTATATTACAAGCATTGCAGACCTTTTTATTTTCATAACAATACACAGGAAAATAAAATACTTGAAGCAAATTCCTTAAGCTGCCCCCATCCTGAAACTAAAACATGGCATAGGTTGACTGAGGCTACGATGCATACGTCTGTGTATACCCAATCCTTATTTTTTCTAGTGAAGTAATTATAATAGAGCTTAAAATTACGTGACTCACATGAACAATTCATGTGTACATGAAACTAACTCCCTTTAGACGGTATAACTCTAGTGTAGACCAGTTGTGACTCATATACAGCTTCTTCCATTTCATAGTGAATTTAGATAATTTTTTAACCAGACAGAACCTCAGTCTCTAACATTTTTAATCATGTATTCATGTTTTATAAGACATAGTGAAAATAGAGATAATACAAATTGTGAATCCAAAAAGAATCTACACATACACTTCACTCACAGTATCCATCAGTTCATCCCAACACCCATCCTGTACACACACACACACACACACACACACACACACACACACACACACACA
>NW_026596064.1:18405364-18430220 GCF_907164565.1 Psammomys obesus
ACACACACACACACACACACACACACACACACACACACACACACACATACTCATTCACAGAGAAGGGAGAGGATAATTATACATATATTCAAATGTATGTATATATGCATATATGTGTATCTATATATGTACATCTTATTCATTGGAAATAATCACGATGCTGAAATAGTACGTCCTGTCCTTTTAAATCCACTTTTAAAACAATCTGTCAGTTAATTGTTCCTTAACTTGGGTTAATTTTCTTAAACTTTATTTACTTTATGCATATGAAGGTGTTTGCCTGCATGTATGTCTGTGCAGCGAGTTTGTGCCTGGTGCCTGTGGAAGTCAGAAAATGGTGTTGGAGTCTCTGGAACTGGAGTTGCAGACAGTTGTGAACTGCTACGTGGATGCTGGGAAGTAAACTCAGGTCCTCTGCAAGAGTAGCAATTGCTCTTAAGTACTGAGTCACATCTCTAGCCCCTAATTTTCAGCTCTTTATATTCCTATGTCACTCTACTCTGTCACAAGCTTATCAAGGCCTATCTTCCAGAATTTTTTTCTTTAAGAATGGATATTTTTTTTAAGTTTCTTTTTTTTTTATTTTTCTTTTTAGTTACAATTTCTTAACTCTGTGTCCCAGCTGTATCCCGCTCCCTCATTCCCTCCCCCTCCCCAACTCCCTCCCTGGTCTCCTCCCTGCCCCTTTCCAAGTCCACTGATAGGGGAGGACCTCCTCCCCTTTCATTTGACCCTGTTTTATCAGGTATCTTCAAGGCTGGCTGGAAAGTCCTCCTCTGTGGCCTAACAGGACTGCTCCTCCCCTGGGGGGTGGGGGACAAAGAGCCTGCCCTTGAGATCCTGTTAGAAATAGTCCTTGTTCCCCTTGCTTTGGAAAACTACTTGGTTACTGAGCTACCACGGGCCACATCCGAGCAGAAGTTCTATGTTATATCCATAGATGGTCATTGGTTGAGTGTCAGTCTCAGAAAAGGCCCTGTGCCCGGATATATTTGCTACTTGTAGAGCTCCTATCCTTTCCATATCATACTAACTCCCCTTCTTTCATATGATTCCCTGCACTCTGCCATGGTTTGGTTATGAGTCTTAGTGTCTGCTTTGAAACACTGCTAGATAGAGTCTTTCAGATGCCTTTTGCGGTAGACTCCTGTCATACATTCAATGCACATCCCATTTGTCTTTCTAAATGAGGACTGATCATCTTCACCCATGTCCACTTACTTGATTATCTTCTTTAGGTGTGTAGATTTCATTATGTTTATCATATCTTGTAGGTCTATATAAGTGAGTATATACCAAGTTTGTCTTTCTCCTTCTGGGATACTTCACTCAGGATGATCTTTTCTAGATCCCACCATTTGCCAGCAAATTTCATGATTTCCTCCCTTTTGATTGCTGAGTAGTATTCCATTGTGTAAAAATACCACAATTTCTGTATCCATTCCTCTGTTGATGGACATCTGGGTTGTTTTCAAGTTCTGGCTTTTACAAATAAAGCTACTACAAACATGGTTGAACAAATGTCCTTGTTGTGTACTTGAGCAAATTTTGGGTATATACGTAGGAGTGGTATAGCTGGGTCTTGAGGTAGCACTACTCCTAATGGTCTGAGAAAGCGCCAGATTGACTTCCAAAGTGGTTGTACCAGTTTACATTCCCACCAGCAATGGAGGAGGGTTCCTTTTTCTCCACAACCTCTCCAGCATGTGTTGTCACTTGAGTTTTTCATCTTGGCCATTCTGATGGGTGTAAGGTGAAATCTCAGGGTTGTTTTGATTTGCATTTCCCTAATGGCTAATGAGGTTGAGCATTTCTTTAAGTGTTTCTCTGCCATTTGATGTCCCTCTTTCGAGAAATCTCTGTTTAGCTCCATTCCCCATTTTTTAATGGGATTACTTGGTTTGTTGCTTTTCTGCTTCTTTAGTTCTTTATATATACTGGAATGGGCTGGAGAGATAGCACAGTGGTTAAGAATGGATATTTTTAAAGCACCCAATATACTGTCTAAAACTGCATTGCTTCTTAATATTTATTATATAATAGTATCATTCATATTTTATGTCATTACCATAACTACCACCATTGTGGTCATCATTATCACTAAACAAAACAAGTGACTATCTCTTTGAATATATAGGATATTGTTACTTTGCATTGTCTCAAAGTTATTTCAGTAGAACGTTTATCTTCATAAACATAGATAGGTAATATTTGGTTTATTCTTTAATAATTACACTTTATTCACTTTGTATCCCCTCTGTGGTTCCCTCCCTCCTCCAGTCCCAATCCCTCCCTTCCTCCACCCTCTGCATGCATGCCCCTCCCCAAGTCCACTGATTGGGAGGTCTTCTTTTCCTTCCTTCTCATCCTAGTCAATTAGGTCTCAGCAGGAGTGGCTGTGTTGTGGTAATATCTTTTAGAGCTAAGAAAGGGAAAGACTGGGTGGAATCAAAGTGACAAGGTGGGCATTTGAGCCCTGATTGTTCCCTACAACTCCAAGGTGTTTTCCTATATCTTTGGTTTTTCTTTGTTCATCTGTGCCAGTGTGATGCAATTTTGAATGATTCTATCCTTTCCCCTTTCTCTTATTTGTCTTGCTTAACAGTACCTTTGCTCAATTCCCATGTTTCCTTTCCCAAACCGATGGTTTTCTTATTTTTTTCCCAAGGTTTTTACTTGCCATGTAGAAAAGAAACTTATTTGTCATTAGTCCCCCAAGGAAACAATCTCTCTCTCCTTCTTTCTCTTTCTCTCTTTCCCTGCCTCCCTCCCTCCCTCTTTTTCTCTGTCCCATGCTCTCTCTGCTTTTCCTAGGTCTTGCCATTATTTTCCCTGTCTCTGACCTGGCAAATGTATTTATTTGAAAATAAAGTGTTGTAATGTGCTTTTCTAATTTTCAGAGACAGCACTCCTGGTTACATGGGGGTTGGATTTTCAAATGACTGGTGCCAGAAAGCTGGGGCTGTACACAGAGCACTGTGCTAGACAGGGAAATACTTCATTAGACTTGTATTCCACGAAGACACTTTTGCTTCTTAACGCCTGTGATTTTAATTAAAACCTGGAAAGTAAAGAATCCTCTGGTTGTATTAATGCTTTGATTTCCATTAGGATGGTGGAGTTTATAAACACTATCTGGGTTTATAAATTAGTCCTCATGCGAATAATAAGTGCACAATGTCTCATGTAAAGCAAAACTCTGCCATCCCATCTGTTCATCTCTCTCTCTGTTGTTTTTTTCTACCATTGTTGTGTTCCTCTTCAGAGATGCTTGGAGAAATAGTCCAAGCATTATAGTGTAGTCCTGAATATTTGTAACTCTAACCTTTAACCAGGAGTACACAAAACAAGCTCTATTTTGAGTTGATGGAAGAGAGATTGACTTTTGCTATAAACCAAAAGCAAAATCAATCAAAGATTTACTCACTGAAAAATTAACATAATTTATCCTGTTTCTATTATTCTAGATTTCATATAATGTTTACAAATCTTATAATAAATATATGTATAGATGGTATGAATTTTATTGAAGAAGTATATGTTAGAGGAAAGGGATTGAAAGGCAGGAGGGAGGGAAAGCTCTGATTGAAATGTAAAGGTGTTTAATTAATTAATTAATGAAAGAACATATGTATTCTTACAAACACACACTTACTCATACCTCATATATTTAACTTTTCAGGAGAGCAAGGTCACTAGACACAGGTATTGTACTTATTTGTTCACTATGTTTGATTATTGTGTTATCATCTTCCTTCATGTGTATTGATAACATAGCCAGATAAATAAATATGGAATTATAACTAAGTCTATAACCAAACAAATGAAATAAATACCATAAGAAATGTCTAAGCACGTAGGGAACATGAAAATGTGTACTGATTTCAGCAGCAGCAAAGTTTCAATTGCCGAACAATCTAAGGGTCAAAATCAAACAGAAATTGGACAAAAGTCATTCCTATGGACATACTCACTTGAAGCCTCTTGAAATTAGGACAACATATATTATGTATAAAGCTATGCACATCAAAGAAGAGAGCTTTTTATGAGGAAAAATTAACCTATAGAACTGTTTTCTGCAGCTTTCTGACCACAATTTTTTTCTTGTTTTCCTTTTTATATTTATTTTTACTTTTAATTTTTTAGTATTTTAAAAAATATTTTTATTTTAATTTTTATCAATTACAGTTTACTCACTTTGTATCCCCCTGTAGCCTCCTTCCTCCTCCCCTCCCAATCGGTCTTCCCTCCCCCTTCTCCATATATACCCTTCCCCAAGTCCACTGATAGGGGAGGTCTTCCTCTGCTTCCTTCTGCACCTAGTCTATCAGGTCTCATCAGGAGTGGCTGCATTGTCTTCCTCTGTGGCCTGGTAAGGCTGCTCCCCTCAGGGGGAGGTGATCAAAAAGCAGGCCAATCAGTTTATGTAAGAGGCAGTCCCTCTTCCCATTACTGTGGAACCCATTTGCCATGGGCTACATCTGTTCAAGGGTTCTGTTATCTTCATGCATGGTCCATGGTAATAGTATCAGTCTCAGAAAAGACACCTGTGCCCAGATTTTTTGGTTCTGTTGCTCTCCTTGTGGAGCTCTTGTCCTCTCCATGTCTTACTGTTTCCCACTTCTTTCATAAGATTCCCTGCCCTCTGCCCATATGTTGGCCATAAGTCTCAGCATCTGCTTTAATACCCTGAAGGATAGAGCCTTTCAGAGGCCCTCTGTGGCAGGCCTCTGTCCTGTTCCCTGTTTTCTTCTTCTTCTGATGTCCCTCCTATTGGCCTTTCTGAATGGGGATTGAACATTTTAGCCAGAATCCTCCTTATTGATTAGTTTCTTTAGGTGTACAGATTTACTAGGTTTATCCTATATTATATGTCTAATATCCACTTATGAGTGAGTATATGCCTTGTGTGTCTTTCTGCTTCTGGAATACCTCACTCAGGATCATCTTTATTTTATTTATTTATTTACTTACTTATTTATTTATCTATTTATTTATTTATTTATTTATTTATTTTTAAATTTTATTTTTTTTCCTATCAGTTACATTTTATTAATTCTGTATCCCAGCCGTATCCTGCTCCCTCATTCCCTCCCAATCCCACCCTCCATCCCTCATCTCCACCGTGCCCCTTTCCAAGTCCACTGATGGGGGGGGACCTCCTCCCCATTCATCCAACCCTGTTTTATCAGGTATCTTCAGAACTGGCTGCAAAGCCCTCCTCTGTGGCCTAACAGGACTGCTCCTCCCTTGGGTGTGGGGAGGTCAAAGAGCCAGTCATTGAGTTCCTGTTAGAAATAGTCCTTGTTCCTCTCACTATGGGAAACCAATTGGTTACTGAGCTACCACAGTCTACATCTGAGCAGAGGTTCTAGGTTATATCCATACATGGTCCTTGGTTGAATGTCAGTCTCAGAAAAGACCCTGTGCCCACATATATAGATTTGGTCCTTGTGGCGCTCCTATCCTTTGCCCATCATACTAACTCCCCTTCTTTCATATGATTCCCTGTACTCTGCCGAAGGTTTGGTCATGAGTCTTTGTATCTGCTTTGAAAACACTGCTAGTTAGAGTCTTTCAGATGCGCTCAGTAGACTCCTGTCATACGTTCAATGCACATCCCATCTGTCTTTCTAAATGAGGATTGATCATCTTACCCCATGTCTGCTCTCTTGATTATCTTTTTTAGGTGTATAGATTTCACTATGTTTATCATATCTTATAGGTATATATAAGTGAGTATATACTGTGTTTGTCTTTCTCCTTCTGGGATATTTCACTCAGAATGATCTTTTCTAGATCCCACCATTTGCCTGCAAATTTCATGATTTCTCCTTTTTGATTGCTGAGTAGTATTCCAATGTGTAAAAATACCACAATTTCTGTACCCATTCCTCCACTGATGGACATCTGGGTTGTTTCCAGGTTCTGGCTATTACAAATAAAGCTGCTACAAACATGGTTGAGCAAGTATCCCTTTTGTGTACTTGAGCAAAGTTTGGGTATATACCTAGCAGTGGTATAGCTGGAGTTTATTCACTTTGTATCCCAGTTGTGGCCCTCTCTAATTCCCTCCAAATCCCACTCTCCCTCCCTCATCTCCTCCTATTACCATCTCCAATTCCATTGATAGAGGAGGTCCTCCTCTGCCTCTATATGATCCTAGCCTAACAGGTCTTATCAGGACTGGCTGCATTGTCTTCCTCTGTGTCCTGGTAAGGGTGCTCCCACCTCAGCCGGAGGTGACCAAAAAGCCAGCCACTGAGTTCATGTGAGAGACAGACCCTGTTCTCCTTTCTAGGAAATCCACTTGGATACTGAATGGGTTACATCTGTGCAGGGGTTCTAGGTTACCATGCATAGTCCTTGGTTTTTGTATCAGTCTCAGAAAAGACCTCTGGGCTCAGATTTCTTGGTTCCGTTGTTTTCTTTGTGAAGCTCATATACCTTCAAGGTCTTTCTATCTTCCTTTCTTTCATAAGCATCCCTGTACTCTGCCCAAAGTTTGGCTATGAGTCTCACCATCTGCTTTGATACCTTGCTGGGTAGAGTCTTTCAGAGGCCCTCTGTGGTAGGCTCCTGTCTTATTTCCTGTTTTCTCCCTCTTCCACTGTCTGACTTGTTTGCCTTTCTGAGTGAGGATTGATCATCTTACCCAGGGTCCTCCTTCTTGCTTAACTTTTTTAGGTGTATAGATTTTAAATGACCATCCTACCAAAAGCAATCTACATATTCAATGCAATTTTCATCAAAATACCAACACATTCTTTGCAGACCTTGAAAGAACAATTCTCAATTTCATATGGAAAACAAAAACCCAGAATTGCTAAAACAATCCTGTACAACAAGAGATCATCTGGAGATATTTCCATCCCTGATCACAAGCTGTACTACAGAGCAATGGTACTGGCATAGAAACTGAATGATGGATCACTGGAATTAAATAGAAGACCCAGAAATAAACCCCCACACCTACAAATACTTGATTTTTTACAAAGAAGCCCAAATCATGCAATGGAAAAAAGACAGCATTTTCAACAAATGGTGCTGGTCCTACTAGATGTCTACATGTAGAAAAATACAAATATATCAATATTTATCACCCTGTACAATACTAAAGTCCAAGTAGATCAAAGACCTCTACATAAAACTAGACACACTACATTAGAAGGAAAAGTGGGGGAGACTGGGCTTCTTACCTGGGTCCTCCTTCTTGATTAGCTTCTTCAGGTACACAGGTTTTAGTATGATTATCCTAAATTATACGTCTAATATCCACTTATGAGTGAGTATATACCATGTGTGTCTTTCTGTTCCTGGGATACCTCACTCTGGATGATCATTTCTAGATCCCACCATTTTCCTGCAAATTTCATGATTTCTTTGTTTTTAATTGCTGAGTAGTATTCCATTGGGTAAATGTACTACAATTTCTATATCCATTCCTCAACTGACGAACATCTAGTTTGTTTCCAGACTCTGGTTATTACAAATAAAACTGCTATGAACATGGATGAGCAAATGTCCTTGTTGTATACTTAAGCATCTTTTGGATATATGACTAGGAGTGGTATAGCTGGATCTTGAGGTAGCACTATTCCTAATTGTCTAAGGAAGTACCAGATTGAATTTCAAAGTGATTGTACAAGTTTACATTCCCACAAGCAATGCAGTAGGGTTCCTCTTTCTGCACATCCTCTCCAGCATGTGTTGTCACTTGAGTTTTTTATTTTAGCCATTCTGATGGGTATAAGGTGAAATCTCAGGGTCATTTTGGTTTGCATTTCTCTGATGACTAAGGATGATGAGCATTTCTTTAAGTGTTTCTCTGCCATTTGATGTTCCTCTAATGAGAATTCTTTGTTTAGTTCTGTACTCCATTTTTGATTGGATTACTTGATTTGTTGCTGTTTAATTTCTTAAGTTCTTTATATATTCTGGATAATAGCCCTCAGTCAGGTTTAACGTTGGTGAAGATCTTTTTCCAATATGTAGCCTGTTGTTTTGTTCTGATGTCAGTGTCCTTTGCTTTACAGAAGCTTTTAAATTTCATGAGATCCCATTTATTGATTGTTGATCTTATAGTCTGTGCTATTGGTGTTCAGGAAGTTGCATCCTGGGCTAATGAGTTCAAGGCTCTTCCCTACTTTTTCTTCTAACAGGTTTACTGTGTCTGGTTTTATGTTGAGTTCTTTGATCCACTTGGATATTAGTTTTGTGCAGGGTGATAAATATGGGTCTATTTACATTCTTCTACATGTAGACATCTAGTAGGACCAGCACCATCTGTTGAAGATGCTATTTTTTTCCATTGTTCATAAAAGCAAATGAGATGGACATCAGAAGAGCGAGAAAACAGGGAACAGGACAGGAGCCTATCACAGAGGGCCTCTGAAAGACTCTACCCAGCAGGGTGTCAAAACATATGCTGAGATTCATAAACAAACTTTTTTGTAGAGAAAAGAGAATCTTATGAAAGAAGGGGAAGATAGAAAGACCTGGAGGGAACAGGAGCTCCACAAGGAAAGCAACAGAACAAAAAAAAATCTGGGCACAGGGCTCTTTTCTGATACTCCAAACATGGACCAGGCATGGAGATAACTTAGAACCCCAGCACAGAAGTATCCCATGGCACCTCAGTGTCCAAGAGGATTCCCCAATAATAGGAACAGGGAGCGTCTCTGACACAAACTCATGGGCTGGCTGTTTGATCGCCTCTATCTGTGGGGAGAGCAGCCTTACCAGTCCATAGAGAAAGACAAAGAAGCCGGTCCTGATGAGGTCTGATAGACTAGGGTTGATGGAAGGGGAGGAGGACCTCCCTATCAGTTGACTGGGGGAGGGGCATGGGATGAGAAGAGGGAGGAAGTGTGGGATTTGGAGGGGATTAGGGAGAGGGCTACAGCTGGGATACAAAATGAATAAAGTATAATTAATAAAAAAATAAAAATAAAAAAGTGTAGAATAGCCTAGAACTAATTGGCACAGGAGACAACTTCATGAACAGAACACCAAGAGAACTGGCTCTAATGTCAACAGCTAATAAATGGGACCTCATGAAACTGGAAGTCTTTTGTAAAGCAAAAGACATTGTCATCAGAACAAAACAACAGCCTACAGACTAGGAATGGATCTTCACTAATCCTATATCTAACAGAGGGCTAATATCCAGGATAAATAAAGAACTTATGAAGTTAAACAACAACAAATCAAGCAATCTATTTAAAAAATGGGGTACAGAGCTAACCAGAGAATTCTCAATAGAGGAATATCAAATGGCAGAGAAACACTTAAGGAAATGCTCAACATCATCAGGGAAATGCAAATCAAAATGATCCTGAGATTTCACCTTACACCCAGCAGAATGGCTAAGATCAAAAACTCAAGTGACAAAACATACTGGATAGGATGTGGAGAAAGCAGAAGCCTCCTCCATTGCTGGTGGGAATGTAAACTTGTACAACCACTTTGGAAATCAATCTGGAGCTTTCTGAGACAGAAATAATGCTTCCTGAAGAACCAGTCATACCGCTCCTAGTCAAATATCCAAAAGATGCTCAAGTATACAACAAGGACATATGTTCAACCATGTTCATAGTCACTTTATTGGTAATAGCCAGAATCTGGAAATAACCAATAACCCAGATGTTCCTCAATTGAGGAACGGTTATAGAAATTGTGATACAATTACACATCGGAATACTATTCAGCTATTAAAAACAAGGAAATCGTGAAATTTGCAGGCAAATGGTGGAAACTAAAAAAGATCATCCTGAGTGAGGTATCCCAGAAGCAGAAAGACACACATAGTATACACTCACTTTTAAGTGGATAGTAGACCACAAGACTTCATGAGCAAGGTTGCTTCTAAAGTCTGGAAGAGTTGAGTTTGAGATTGGAGCAAAATTCTGAGGTTTGTA
The DNA here is from genome assembly GCF_907164565.1 of Psammomys obesus. Lineage (NCBI taxonomy): Eukaryota > Metazoa > Chordata > Mammalia > Rodentia > Muridae > Psammomys > Psammomys obesus. The sequence continues at coordinate 18,415,285 of NW_026596064.1, forward strand.
TCTAAGAATTCACTGAGAGTTTTACTCTAGGACTCTAGTTGGGAAGATTCACACCTGCTTTGTCTCTGTTAGAAATTACTAGGTGTTAAAAGAAGTCACCTGTTGGTGGTGAGTCATGCCTGATTTCTCGGGGAATTATCTTTTCCTCTAACATGTGGACTGTGTTGGTTTTTCTGAACTGGATGTTGTATGCTTGGTCCCATTCTCTCAGCGAGTTAAGGTTCATGCTCACTGTATCTTTGTCACTCAACAATATAAGTGTATCCTATGTTGGAGAGCCATTGGTACTCTCTGTATATGTTTGGCACAACCAGACAGATTGTAATAATACTAATAGACATGCTTATGCTTAATTGTGCCCAAAATAAACAAGTTTGTTCAAAACAAGGTATACATAGCATAACAAATGTGTGACAGTAAGATTTTTAAAGCTCTATGAAGTATATATTTTTGAAGTATCAAATTCGAATAGCACATACCTTCATTATTAGAAAAAAATATATGCAATTATTATTCACTTCATAAGGGTAACTTCAAGTCACCATATTTATTTCTAAGTCATTAACTCATTGCTCAGTATCTCTTAAATACAAGCATTTTAATAAATAACTTTATTGCCATTGGCATTCTGCAGCAATCCTTTGTCTCAAAGCTTTTGTCCACATCCACATATATCGTCTATTTTGTCTGAAATCCTGCTTACCTAGTTAAGTGTGTATGTGAACATCTCTGGGTATTTATATGCATGAGTAAGAGGTGAGAGTTTTGTCACTGAGTTTAACAACAGGTTCCAGTAAAGTTCTTGGTAGCAAATGTATTGTGGCTTGCCTTATATATTTCATCATTTCACTTGTTTCTTTGAAAAGCACTCAGGTACCACCTTGGTACCAGTTTTGGGTCACAGTGACCCAGAAATCCACTTACTTCTGTATTTGCGTTAGAGTAGTCTTCAAATCAATAAAAGTGAATTCTCCTCTAAAAGAGACAAAAGATATCTCATTTTCATGTTACCAAGATTATTTGGTACTACAGTCATTTGCACTTCTAAGGAGTTCTCAATCAAGGAGTGCTTAGCCTGAGCTATAAACAAATCAGAAGAAAATACAGACAAAAGAGAGGCCCAAATGTTATCTTAAGTCTTTATAGTGTGTATAGGGGTTGATATGTGTACGCTGTTGGCCAAGTGCATTTCACCTTTCATATTAAGGCCGAGGTGTGGAAGCTGGGTCATGGTCACAGAGACCCCACGAATTTCGTGTCGTAGCAGTAGAATCTCCTAATGACAACTAATGGGGAGAAGCAGAGGGACAGCTGCTACATTGAAAGGACAACTTCCCCAAAGAAGGAAGTTTATTTAAGGTTGAGCCTTTCTTGTGTTATTCATCCAAAATTCAAGCATCAAGCATAGACATAGACATAGAACTTTTCCAGGAAAAATAAATAATACATATATGTGCAGAGAAAACCCAGAAAGATACGTGGGCAATATCTTTCCCTCTGTGGGGGCAACAATGAATAGAAGAAAGACATCTTTACTTAGCTGATCATATAATCACATAATAACTGCTGTATTTAGGTCATAGAAATATGGCATGGTCTTATTTAAAAAACCTTTTCAGCAGATATTATGTAAAATTTTTAAAAGAAGTAAGCAGTCTTTGGATTTCCTGATGGTTGATAAGAACTGGAATGGATCTGGACCAGAAATTTGTGGAAGAGTGTGTATAAGTCTTCTCTCAGGCCTCATTTTGACTAATGGATGTAAACTAATCATGGAAATTCAGGTTGTGTCACTCATGCAGGGTTCATCAGCTTTCTGTCCCTTCCTTTGCACAGATAAGATCCTGAAGGCAACTCTTTCAGTTCAAGGGCTTGTAGATCAGTAGATCGCATGCTGTGTGGGTCACAACCCCTTTGGGGTAACATATCATATATTCTGCATGTCAGGTATTTACATTTAGATCCATAACATAATTTCAGTTATGAGGTAGCAATGAAAATATTGTTATGGTTGATTTGTTCTCAACAACATAAGGAACTTTGTTAAAGGGTCACAGCACCCTTTAAAGGAAGGCCGAGAAACACCATTGTAGACCTTCTTCATTGGAATAGGGTTAAAGTGCAGAGAAGAGCACATATGAATTCACAGCCTCTCTTGCTTGACCACAGCATAAAGACGTTATTTAGATATTCTTCCACATAGTATAAATATAAGTTATCTAATGGCTAAATGAGAACAAATAAAGACTCCAGTGACTTCCGTATGTGGAGAAGTTTCCTGCTGCTTTGGCCCTCACTGGAGAAACAAGCTCAAATTTCTACCCCTAGGAATGTATCTCCTTCAGTAGGGAGAGCTGTCAGAATCAGCAGAAAGGAGCCTTTGTCTCATTTGTTCCCTAAGCTGCCTGGGTTTCTGTGACATTGCTGATCCTGTAGAGGTGGTATCCAATCAGCTTGAAGACATGGGCTTTTTGACTCCCAAAGGATTCCCAATGCATCAACTGGATAATCAGTGTATCTCTGTTAGAAGCTCTATTGGGAATCCTTCAAATGTGACTGTTTTATCCTTGTTGCTTACTCTGGCCCTTAGCAATCAAGGCAAATGCCAAATAACATAAAAACTGCTGATTCCCCTCAGTTCCAGGGACTTGCCACTCTTGTGCCCTGTGCTGTTTTGATTCACCCTCTTAACTGTTGATTTTCCCCTTAGATTTATGTTTGGCCCCTTCCTCTTCCTCATTATTAAAGCAATACCAGAAATGGCCTAAATTATCGCTTGTTACCATTTGGGGATTTCAGAATATTCCCCATGTTGTAACTACCCTTCTACACCCACTTTCTGCCCATGATTTATGAAACTCTAGAATGTCATTTGAGTTTTGTAATTCCAGTTACTGCTTAGGCTGGTTGTAGGTATACACCAGAAATGGATGCAAAGCAAAGAATCCCGATGGATAGACAGGGTATACAGTGGCATATCAAGGGATCAATAAGGAAGAAAGAAACTATTCTTGAAATTCCGATTATGTGTTTTATCCCCATCCTGATAAATACTTAATATTTGCTGATTCTAAAACCCTTCCACATACAATATCTTAATATGTTTTCACTACTTCCTAAAATAAGATTTCTTTATTGTTAACCTCTCCATACCCATTTGTGCATTTGTAAAGCAAGGATAGTAATATTGACCATGGCTTTGTTTTGAAAATGAAATGAGATCACACCATCACTTGCTGTGTGTTTTTGTTTGCTTCTTCCAAGAAGTAGAAACCTAAGTAAAATGGTAACTTTTAGACTTACCAGTTGTACAGGCTAGAGAATGATGAGGGAGAGAAGGTGAGACCAGTTCTCAAGTGGCAAAGCACATCTTATAGCTGTGAATAGAGGAATGGTTGAGCACAGTTCCAAACTGAAGCTCTGAGAAGGAACCAGCAGACACAGTTGTCTCCTCAGGGAGCCCTGCACATGTAATAGCTAGTTAGTAGTCTTTGGACAGTCTGGTGAATGGGCATATACTGAAGGCAAGCACCAGTGGATTTCAAAATGTGGTAGTTTGTGTCTTCCAGTCAACATAGCATCCCTGCAGCCTCTCATCTTGAACTGAGACTTTCATCTAGTTGCTGCAGTCACATGAACCTCACAGCACAGGCGTCTAGACTGTAGTACTCACCAGAAATATGCTAACTGCCCTTGTTCCCATTCTAACCAGAAAGACATTGCATTCCCAGTAGCACTGGGGCAGTGTATAATTTGGCTGGGATCCATCCAAGCAGTTAAGACTGAAGCCCACTTCTCTGACTCTAGATCTTACATTCTGCCAGGCTCATCACACAGATGCTCTTTCACAGCATGTACTTAATGTATTTCATTCTGTGACAAAGAAGATCCTAATTCATCGGGAACGATGAAACCTAATGCTAAGCTCTTCAGGTTGTACCATCCCGCTGACTTTGAGAAAGCCTTAGTTTATTGTGACTTCTAGGGCACAGTGTGTTGCCCTTACCATCCGGAGAGCCCAGTTCCTGGGACCTGAGCCAAGACAGACTCTAAGGCTGCACCTCAGCTCCCAGGAAGGTCAAGCCATTCTTGGCTGCAGTGTTCAGAAAACAGCATGCAGTACTGCTTTTGCATGTACTGAGAATGGATGGGCCTCTCACATTGCTGAAATATATTGGAATATCATTCCATGTGATCATCACCCTAGTCTCCTAACAGTGTGTCAGGCTTTTAAGCAGCCAAATAAAATTATCTTCTCCAGCTTATAAGCTGTTTTTCATGGAACCATTTTATTATTATTATTATTATTATTATTATTATTAATAATAATAGCATTTTACCTAAAAAGTATATATATTTTTTTTCCAGAGCTGAGGACCGAACCCAGGGCCTTGCGCTTGCTAGGCAAGTGCTCTACCACTGAGCTAAATACCCAACCCCGTATATTCTTAATATGGATATGGATGCCAGCAAGTTATTCAGAATATCAAGAAAGGGGTTCGTGATATACATTTGTGGATTTTTTTTTTTTTTTGAGACTAAGATGTTGCAAGGCCAGGCTTCAGTCAGTGTGTGTGTGTGCTTAGATTACAAGAGGCAAGCTTCTAATTATCCTTGAAGACCTATAGAGCTGCAGCATTAGTTCTTGAGTCAAAAGAACAAAATAGGACAATCTCTGGGAATCTGTATATTTAAGTAAATATATTAAATATAAATATATATAATTTAAATATATATAAATATAAAATAATATATGTAGTTACTTTAAAAGGCAGAACTGACCATCCCTGAATTGAAATATGAGGAACATATGACATGACACTGACACACACAGGTTCACAGTGATGCTTTTAGGCCCAAGGTATACAAGTGAGGTGAAGTGAGAGAAGCCCAAGGAGAATATATCTTGGCAGTTGCACTAAATTATTGTGTATCTCTCAGCATGCTTTGTGGTGGAATGCAACCCTCCAGAATTATATTAGTAAAGACCAAAGGACACGAGACCTCTTCTCATTTTCATGGACACACTAATATAAAAGCAATGTTCTCAGTGGCGTCTAAGTCAATTCAGAAACTCAAAATAATTATCACGAAGACTTCAGCTGTTAAGAAATTTAACCTGACAGTGGGCTAATATCCAGAATATATAAAGAACTGAAGAAGTTAAACAGCAACAAAGCAAGTAATCCAATTAAAAAATAAGATACGGAGCTAAACAAAATTCTCAATAGAGGAATATTGAAAGGCAGAGAAACACTTAAAGAAATGTTCAATATCCTTAGTCATTAGGTCTCAAATGTAGAAGCCACCTGTCAGAAATTTTGGGGTTGCTGTTTGCCAAATCATATTTCATTATGGAAAATACTATTAGAAATCTTCTTTGTGTTTGGTGCCTATTCTCAACAAACACACCTTCACATATAAGTGCTGTAGCGGCTGAGAACATTTCTGTTCTGTTTTGTTTTGTTTATGAAATGCTCTCTGCCTCTTCTGGACCTCAACTTGTAGAACAGTTTGTCCTTGAGGTCACAGAAATAGAACTCTTTCTTAGGGAATGCTTAGATTAAGCATTATTATTATTATTATTATTATTATTATTATTATTATTATTAATAGCATTTTACCTAAAAAGTATATACTTTTTTTTTTCCAGAGCTGAGGACCGAACCCAGGGCCTTGCGCTTGCTAGGCAAGTGCTCTACCACTGAGCTAAATACCCAACCCCGTATATTCTTAATATGGATATGGATGCCAGCAAGTTATTCAGAATATCAAGAAAGGGGTTCGTGATATACATTTGTGGATTTTTTTTTTTTTTTTGAGAATAAGATGTTGCAAGGCCAGGCTTCAGTCAGTGTGTGTGTGCTTAGATTACAAGAGGCAAGCTTCTAATTATCCTTGAAGACCTATAGGTCATCCTTCCCATCCCAGAATTTTTATTTTGTCCCAATATCTGAGAACTCTGTTTTAGGCTGTTAGTCATTATTATTTTTTAAAATCAGACTTAATTCTGCACTTTCTCATAAAACCTTTATGTTAATTTAAAAGAAATATTAATAATAAATTAAAATAAATACAAATCCTGACATAACTAAATCCTGATATCTAAAATTATGAAATAAGTGGTGGGAAATAGTATATAAAACCTCCACATAATAATATTTAAAGGAGAAAACTCTTTCATGGTGCTAAAATGATTGTTGACTATATCTCCTCAATGTCTCAGCAGCTCCTGATGCTCATGATAGCCTGTGTTCAAGCCACCTGGCCTTGTGTCTTCTTGAGTCCAGGGAGTCCTGAGCTCCTTTCTTAGGAATTTTGGTGAAAATGTATTTCGGGTTATCTATATTGCTGCCACACCCACAGCTATGTAGAGTTTTCTCAAAATGATACAAATATTGCAGATTGAACCAGAATTATGTTCTTCTATTTTCTAGGTAATTCCTAGATGCTCATTGCTGCTTATAGTGGGGTAGCTCTCCACAAGGAATTAGAAACTGAGAACATTGTCCTTTTAGGCTCACCATTTCTGTTCCTTCTCAACCCATCCCCACAGAGTGAGTTTTATTCCTATTAGATAATTCCCAGTATTTTAGCTAAAAGTTTAATTGACCCATACTGGTCTTATGCTTCTTCCATACTGAGGTATTTTAATTTAAAATCAATCCCACTGCTTATCAATTGCTTCTGTTTACTATATGCTTGTCACAGAAGGTTAAACTGTCTCTAAAGATAATGAATAAGTAAAGATCAAGAAGAGAACTGCATTCAATTGTTCTAGATACTTTTTGGGTTAATGATAACCATATTGTTGTCATTGGTTGGCAAGCTACAAATCAGCAATGTAATAATCCAGTCTACACTGATGAGGACAGTAAAAATCATGTGCCTAAAAACACAATTTATACCTGCCATGTTTCTGATTAAAGGAAAATGCTGATTGGTGAGGGAAGCTTTAAAAATTCTGAGCCTATCTTTTCTTTGTGAACCCATGATACATCTTAATGAGAATTGCTTTATCTCGCGAATTAACATTAAAATAATTTAGTCCCAATAAAACATGGTTTGTCTTCTCAAAATCAAGTACTTGCTTGTCTTTGGTCTTCATCACTTTTGTACTTCTCCATTATTTCTTTAAAAACACTCTTAGTAATTAATTTAGTTCAATTGTGGAATTTCTCAGTACCCCCAAGGTTGTAATTAGTCTCAGCAGGAAAACTCAGCATCATTTAAAGTGAATGTTTCCCAGTTTCTCCACCCATTTGAGCGATTTCCCTCTGACTTATGTTTGTTCTACTCTCTCCACTCTCAAGAACATCATTATCTTTCCCAGAAAAACAATTAAAATTTAAATTGTTCTGATTTTGTCCTGCCATTTTTTGGGCCTAATAATCACCATACCCCACCACAGAGATTTCCCCTCATTGTTCCAGTTCTTGTAAGAGAGACTTTAATGGTGTTTGCTAGGATGCCATTCTACAGACGTCACCACTCTTCTTCCCCTGGGTGCATCTAGATCACATGGGTAGAATATCTCTTCAGTGCTATACTTAAATATATTGTTTGTTAAATTAATATACTAACTGATTGTTTGGTTCCATTGTTTTCCTGGGAGATATGGAGGATTACCAATTTTAATAGAACCTACTGCGGGGTAACAGGAAACTCCTAAAGTTTTCAAACTTACATGATGAGTTTTGTTGTATGTGCCAATGGTTGCATTGGAGGCCATAAGTTGGTTTCCTCCAGTGATTCCCCACAAGATGCAAAGCTTGCTGTAAGGATGGCAGTCCGTGTTCATATACTACATATGTGTATTTGCACACATGATCTTTTTCAGTTCCTGTTAACAATGAGTCATAGGAGATACCCTCTGTGTAAATACTTTAAACATACCTGTTACCCATTTGGTATGTCTTACTGATAATACTTTATGAGTGACTTCCAATTGTGCCCCTTTAGTCCAATTATTTCATCAAGATTGAAAAGGAAGGAAAACTGAGTCACAACTAGTTTTACAACAAAGTCTCACTTCATGCTTTTCAATTTGTAAAGCAACTTGAAGGCTTTCCTTCAGGGAGCAACTTGATGGAAAATGTATTGTTCAAATGCACACAAGAGTTCATACCACATCTAATCTGGTGCCCTCTGTAGAGGTGCTGCTAGTCGGTTCATGGGTGCCGGTAATGATATTTTTATAGGTTTATAAAATCACAATTATTGAAAATCTTCTATATTAGTAAAAATATATACCTTTCCCATCTTTTCCCCATAAGGAAAATAGAACACTCAAAATTGGGTGGAGAAAACCCCCATGCTTCAAATGTACACAAACAACTCTAGGCTACAGAGGAAAGCTGGGGCGGGAGCTGGTGGTTTTCTGCAGAAAAGTACACACTAATTAATTTTCCAGTGTCAGCCCTAAAAACATGTATACAAGTAAGATATAAAGACTGAACAGATTATAATTAGGCATATATGCATATATTCATATTCATATTTTCAGGCAATAACAATTAGTGAAAAAAGATACTAAAATTTTAAAGATATATTTTATTTTTATTTTTATTAATTACAGTTTATTAACTTTTTATACCAGCTGTAGCTCCTCCCACTTCCCCTCCCAATCCCAGCCTCCCTCCCTTTTCTCCACCCATGCCCCTTCCCCAGTCCACTGATAGGGGAGGTCCTCCTCACCTTCCATTTGATCCTAGTCTATCAGGACTCATCAGGACTGGCTGCATTGTCTTCTTCTGTGGGCTGGTAAGGCTGCACTCCCCTGAGGGTGAGGTGAACAAAGAGCAGGCCAATCAGTTCATGTCAGAGACACTCCCTGTTCCCCTTACTAGGACACCCACTTGGACACTGAGCTGCTATGGGCTACATCTGAGCAGTGGTTCTAGGTTATCTCCATGCATGGTTTGGTTGGATTATCAGTCTCAGAGAAGACCACTATGCCAGATTTCTTCGTTCTGCTGCTCTCTTTCTGGAGCTTCTGTCCCCTCCAGGTTTTTCTATCTCCCCATTCTTTCATAAGATTCTCTGCACTCTGCCCAAAATTTGGCTATGAGTAAAAGACTAAATTTAAAGGAGAGTTGGAAAGAGTACATGGGAGAGGAGGGGGAAGGGATAAATGTTGTAATTAAGCTATAATCTTAGAATTAAAAGAAAGAAAATAGAAAAAAAATGAAAACAAAACCATGTGACTAAATGCATAACTATTTTAGGGATAATCTTGATTCAGTCTATTAAAAACATGATGATTTGAATGAGAATGACTCCCCTAGACTTATGAGTTTGAATTCTTGGTCCTCAGCTAGTAGAACTATTTGGGGAGGATTAACAAATGTAGTTTTGTTAGAAGAGGTATATAACTGGGGGAAGGCTTGAGGTTTCAAAAGACTTGTGCCATGTCCAAAGTGACCTCTGCCTCCTAGATTGAAATGTGAGCTCTCAGCTATGTCTGCTGCCATGCATTTACTTTGTGGTCATGGCCTCTGACCCTCTGGAACTCTAAGCCCACGTAAACACTTCCTTTTACATGGGGCTTGGTTGTGTTGTTCCATAATAGTAATAGAATAGTAACAAATTCAGAGACATTGATTTTATTAATTTTAATATTTTTTTTAGATTAACAAACAAAGGATGGGTTTGTTCATGTATTCATGAACTTATATCATTAAAATTTGATGTTGTTCCTTTTCTCTTTCCTGATGTCATCTCCCAGCTCTCTCCAGCGGCTTCCCTTTATTTTCCCAGGTGTTCTCCATTTCTGTCTTCCTTCTATATCTATCTTGTTACCAGTTTTCTGCCTTCCTTAAGATCTCTTCTTCCCCTCTCATGATTTCTTTTCTAGATTTGTAACCTAAAGTTCGCTTCACACTTAACAGTAGTAGTATAAAGTGTTTAAAAACAAGTCCTTTCATGTAAAAGCCCTGGGTAATTTCAACTATAGTTCTAGAAGAAGAAACATAGATTTTGTGATCTTTGTGGCTGTGCAGAATTAACAAAAACAGGCCAGCAACTTGACACTGAAAAAAAAATTCCTAAGACCCAGCAGTTAGGAAACAAAAAGGTCTTAAAACAACATGGAAACTATTATAAGGATTGCTCTAAAGCATACAATAATAACTTGTGCACAGATATCCAAATATTTAGTTATTTTTGACACATATTCTCTCATGTGAATTCTTAGGCAATTGTTACAATGTCTAGATCAGCATTTCTCCTGACCTGCGGCTCATGACTTCTTTGCAGGTTATATGACTCTTACACAGGGTCCCCAAAGATCATCAAAATAAAAAAAAAAAAAGAAACACAGATATTCACATTATTATTTATAACAGCAGCAAAATTACACTTATGAAATATCAACAAAAATAATTTTATGGTGATTGGGGTCACCACAATATGAGAAACTTTATTGAATGGTCCTGGCCTTAGGAAGTATGAGAATCATCGGTTTAACTGATAATAGAATGAACAACCTGGTAAATGTATTTAAAATAATCTGATAAGGTTGGATCTTATCATATTAACAGGAATGAAGAATCCTGAGAAATTCTTCTTTTCCAATCTAATGAGCCTTCCAGTAAAACGATTTTTGAACACAGGATGATCTGTGAATTTTTTTTAAATATGTTTCTAGATAAAGACATATTTATATTTTAAATTTTATTTATTTAAAATACAAAAAATAGAAAATAAGACCTACTTAGACGTTTCTGTTTTATGCACAACACTAGGAAACAATTTTGTAGTTTTAGAAATAATATTGACGGAAATAACTTAGAACACATTATTTTCCTGCTCTTTTGGGGAGCTTGCATGAGAATTTCTTAGACATATGACAGTGTCTAAGCCATTCTAGGGCTCAATAACTAATTGGATGGAATTGTACCAGGTGTCAAGTAAAATATTTAGTGCTATAATACTTCTAAATATATGTAGTAATTATATTTGAACATGGTCCTGGTGTCTGAGGTAAATGAGGTTTTGTTATTTCTGAATATTCTGTCCCGATGAAGTACAATTTCTCTGAAAACAGCATACAGACTAACTGAGCACACATGGGCAATAACACGGAAAAAAAATCAGGCCAGGCAGTTTAATTCTCTGAATTCCCAAGGTTGTATAGTCCAGGCAAAACAGAATTGCACAGTCATGAGACATGTGTAAGACAGACATGAACCCACTGAACGGAAGACAACGGTTTTCTAATTCTAGGAAAGTGCAGATACTTTTCTGGGGAAAAAAAAAAATTCTACAGCTCAGACAACTGAAAAACTCTCCAAGCTTCAAACTTTCATCTGCTGTATGCTTGAAAATACAACTATACATGCAAGACTTATTCAAAATACAGCTGTCTGGTATAAGCCCCATCTCTGGTGATAGACAGAAAACTATGCATAAGGTTCTCACCCATTAGGAGTGAGCCATTTACTCTTTCCAAGGCTCTGTCTCTTTCTTCCACTTGAGGAAATATTTAGCACTCTGTCCCACATAATTTCTTATGTGTACACCTACTATATATGCAAAGGTTTGATTAACATGGATTTATTCACTACATTCTGTATTCATCACACATATATGCAAGCCTATAAGTAACTTATTATAATACAACATGCAGTAAACATTAAGTAGCTAATCCTCAATAAATTTTCCCTTAAGTGCCATTATTCCAATTTTACAGATGATGAAACTGAGGTATTTATAATTTTAGGATGAATGGGATTGCTGTAAAGTGAGTTTGAAGCCATATTTGACTTCATCTTATGAAACCGTTCTTTGAGTTACATACTTTCAACTTAACTATTTTTGACTATTTTTCTTTACTATAAAATTTAATAGATTTTATTGAGATGGTTTCATGCAGACAGACAGACTGACACACACAAATATACATATGTATACATACGTGTGCTTTGCTTTTATTTGCCTCCACTAACCACTCTTGTCCCATATTCATTCTTTTCAAGCATATTTTTTCTTTTTTTGTCTTTATTATTTACACTTTATTCACTTTGTATCCCCCATAAACCCCTCCCTCATCCCCTCCCAACCCCTCCCTTCCTCCACCCTCTGCATGCATGCCCCTCCCCAAGTCCACTGAGAGGGGAGGTCTTCTTTTCCTTCCTTCTGATCCCAGTCAATTAGGTCTCATCAGGAGTGGCTGCATTGTCTTCTTCTGTGGCCTGGTAATGCTGCTTCCCCCTCAGGGGGAAGTAATTAAAGAGCAGGCCAATCAGTTCATGTCAGAGACAGTCCCTGTTTTTATTACAATGGAACCCACTTGGATACTGAACTGCCATGGGATACATCTTGCAAGGGTCTTAGGTTATCTCCATGCATAGTCCTTGGTTGGCGTATCAGCCTCAGGAAAGACCTCTGTGCTCATATTTTTTGGGATCTTGCTAAAATGCTCAATTACTATCCAGAAAGGCAAAGAGGATGGACATCAGAAGAAGGAGAAAAGAGGAAACAAGTCAGGAGCCTGACACAGAGGATCTCTGAAAGGCTCTGCCCTGCAGACTATCAGTGCAGATACTGAGACTTATGGGCAACCTTTGGGCAGAGTGCAGAGAATCTTATGAAAGAAGTGGGAAACAGTAAGTTCTGGAGAGGACAGGAACTTTTCAAGCATAATTAAAAGCCCACTTTGATGCTGTTCCTCTCAAGCATATAATCCTCTCATCTTTCCCATCGCGTCTTCTACAAATTTGACTCTGTACTTCTTTTCAAATCTTATACTACTACTATAGACCCCTTTCTAATTGTGTGCTCCCCAACATACACACTGAGAGGGGGTGGGAGAGAGAATTTTTTCAAACTTTAGGTGGCTACAGCTGTGTTAATTTATGTCTCCTTTATTCTAGTACATTGGTCTATTTGCCCATCTTCATTTACTACCAGTACTGCTTTTTCTGCTTAGAATTTTTTTTCTAGCTGCTTATGTTGTTTGTGCTTGGGTATCAATTGTAGGGGTGTCTTTTGTTTATCTGTGAGAAGTATCATTGAAATTTAGGGGGGCTATTTTTGTTGTATATGTGTAGGTTGATTGTTTAGTATAATTGTCTTCATAATCTTGAATCCTGATCCATGTTTCCATGATCCTCAGTTTGGTCTTAAATTTTTTTTTAAGAGATACTTCATTTCCTTGGTTAGGTTTATTCGGATATATCTTATGTTTTCAATCTACTGGTTTTTTTAAATTCTTGTTAGTAAATTCTATTTCTGATTTCTTTCTGTTAACTTGTTAGTGCTAGGCATACAAACTAATGAACTGTGCATGTTACTTTTGTATCCTAGTATTTTCATCTATTTATTTATTTATTTATTTATTTATTTATTACAATTAATTCACTTTGCAGCCCCCTCCCATGTCTCTTCCCAGTCCCACCTACCCTCCCTCTTTTCTCCCTATGCCCTTTTCTTAGCCCTCTGATAGGCAAGAACTTCCTCCCTTTCTATCTGTCCCTAACCTATCAGGTCCAACCAGGGCTGGCTGCATCATCTTCCTCTGTGGCCTGGCAAGGCTTCATCCCTCAGGGGAAGGTGATCAAAGAGCTGGCCACTGAGTTCATGTCAGAGACAGCCCCTGTAACCCTTACTAAGGAACCCACTTGGAAACTGAGCAGCCTACATGCTTCCTCTGTGCAGGGGTTCTTGGTCCTCTCCATGCATGGACCTTGGTGGTAGTACCAGTCTTTGCAAGACCCCCTGGGCCCAAGGGTTTTTGCTCTGTTGGTATCCTTGTGTGGTTCCTGTCCTTTCCATGTCTTTCTATCTCCCTCTTCTTTCCCCAAAGTTTCCTGCACTCTGCCCAAAGTTTGGCTATGAGTCTCAGAATCTCCTTTGATACCCTGATGGGTAAAGGCTTTCAGAGGTCTTATGTGGAAGGCTCTTGTCCTGTTCCTTCTCTTCTCCTACTTCCAATGCCTATCCTGTTTTCCCTTCTGGGTGAGGTTTCAGCCTCATCCCTAGACCTTTCTTGTTGTTTAGCTTCTTCAGGATTATAGACTTTACTATGTTTATCCTATATTACATGGCTAATATTGATGAAAGTTTCTCAGATCAATAAATCTTTCTAATGGAGTCCTTAAGAGTTTTTTTTTTAATAGGTCCATATGTGTAAACAGAGACTATTTTACTTCTAGCTTTCCTGTCTGAAACCCTTTTTTATATCTTTCTATTGGTGTATTGCCTGCGATGGTTAACTTCTTCAATTTGGTGCCATATAGAATCATGTGGCAAAACAGTCTCCCATGAGGTATTGTGATGGCCTATGGGCACTTCCACGGGGAAATGAATTACCTTGGTTGATGTGAGAGACAGATGCACTAGGTAAGAGGTACTGAACTCTGCAAAATTGGAGAAATGGTGCTGGGCACAAGCAAGCAGGCAAACTATCCTTTATGCAATAGTGTTTTTTTTTTTTTTTTCTGATCTTGATAGAAGATTTGATGCGGTTATCTGTTAAAAGTTCCCACCTTGTCTTCCTCACAGTGATGGACAGTTACCTGGAAATGTAAGCTGAAATTTAACCCTATTTCATGTAAGTTGATTTTTGTCTGGATTTTTTTTTATTATAGCTACAGAAATGAAACTAGGTTATTGTTATGGCTAAAATGCCTATATTGAGTGAAAAAAGAGTAGATATCCTTGTCTTGATCCTGACTGCATATGAGAAATTCTGTTTTATCTTCATTGAATATAATATTGGCTGTGTACTTCTCATACATAGTCTTTGTTTCATTGAGGTGTGTTCTTTCTATTTCTAAGGTTCTTTTTTTCATGATTTTATTATGAAGAGATATCAGCTTTGTCAAAGCTCCTTTAGTTGTGATTGAGTTTCTCGTGCAATTTCTAGCTTTATATATATGGCTTTGAATATATATATATATATATATATATATATATATATATATATATATATA
>NW_026596064.1:18430230-18449869 GCF_907164565.1 Psammomys obesus
TATATATATATATATATATATATATATATATATATATATATATATATTTGATAATTGCATAATTCTTGCCTGTACCTTTTGGGTTACTTCTGGAAGCTTATGAGTAGGATGCTTTGTAGAGCACAGTCCCTACTACTGTGTTACTCAGAGCACAGTACTACTCAGATGAGGAAAGCAAATTGCTGGAACAGCAGCAACATCAAACCATAAAGGGTATAGAAATATGCACATAGAAAACCTTTGATCTACAATTTATCCTGACTCTAAGATGCATGCAGAAAGGGGAGGGAGGGTGGGATCGGGAGGGGAGGAGGGAGGGCCTTATGAGGGGATACAAAATGAATAAAGTGTAATTAATTTAAAAAAAAAGATGTGCTGAGGTAAAGCTGATGCACTAATGTGGGAGTGGCCAATCAATGATTGGTCTAGATTGAGACCCATTTTATTTTAATTATTTTCTTTTTTTTATTCTTTATTAATTACACTTTATTCACTTTGTATCCCTCCTGTGGTTCCCTCCCTCCTCCCATCCCAATCCCTCCCTTCCTCCACCCTTTGCATGCATGCCCCTCCCCAAGTCCACTGAGAGGGGAGGTCTTCTTTTCCTTCCTTCTGATCCCAGTCAATTAGGTCTCATCAGGAGTGGCTGCATTGTCTTCTTCTGTGGCCTGGTAATGCTGCTTCCCCTTCAGGGAGAGGTAATTAAAGAGCAGGCCAATCAGTTCATGTCAGAGACAGCAATTGAACCCACTTGGATACTGAACTGCCATGGACTACATCTGTGCAGGGGTCTTACTTAGGTTATCTCCATGCATAGTCCTTGGTTGGCTTATCAGTCTCAGGAAAGAACCCTGTGCTCAGATTCTTTTGGTTCTGTTGATCTCCTTGTGGAGTTCCTGTCTTCTCCAGATCTTACTGTTTCCCACTTCTTTCATAAGATTCCCTGCACTCTGCCCAAAGGTTGCCCATAAGTCTCAGTTTCTGCATTGATCGTCTGCTGGGCAGAGCTTTCCAGAGGTCCTCTGTATCAGGCTCCTGACTTGTTCCCTCTTTTCTCCTTCTTCTGATATCCATCCTCTTTGCCTTTCTGAATATGAATTGAGCATTTTAGCAAGAGTTCTCCCTCTTGATTAGTTCCTTTAGGTGTACAGATTTTAGTAGGTTTATCCTATATTATATGTTTATATGAGTGAGTATATACCACGTGCATCTTTCTGTTTCTGGGATAGCTCACTCAGGCTGATCTTTTCCAGATCCCAACATTTACCTGCAAATTTCATGATTACCTTGTTTTTTATTACTGAGTAATATTCCATTGTGTAGATAGACCACAATTTGTGCATCCATTCCTCAACTGAGGGGCATCTGGGCTGTTTCCAGCTTCTGGCTATTACAATTAAGGTTGCTACAAGCATGGTTGAGTAAATGTCCTTATTGTGTACTTGAGATTCTTTTGGGTATATGCATAGGAGTGGTATATCTTCAGGAAGCACTATTTCTAGTTGCTGAGAAAGCGCCAGATTGCTTTCCAGAATGGTTGTACAAGTTTACATTCCCACCAGCAGTGGAGGAGGGTTCCCCTTTCTCCACAACCCCTCCAGCATGTGTTGTCTCTTGAGTTTTTGATCTTAGCCATTCTGATGGGTATAAGGTGAAATCTTAGGGTCTTTTTGATTTGCACTTCCCTGATGGCTAATGAGGTTGAGCATTTCTTTAAGTGTTGAGACCCATTTTATTAGAGGAAGCCCAACACCCTGCCCTCACCCAGCAGCCCCCAACATATACACACACACACTGGTTTCTGGCCCTCCAAGCCAGAGATCTAGCATAGAACCAAACAAGACAGGCAAAAAAGAAAAAAAAATGTGAATGAAATGATTCCCAATAATAATCTGCTATACTCAGTGGCAGGAGCCTTGCATATCGTCATTGGAGATGCTTCATCCAGCAACTGATGGGAACAGAAGTGGAGACCCACAGCCAAACCTTAGTCACATTAGGTAGGGCTCTAGCAAATCCTGGAGAAGAGGTGGAGAGGGAGGACTGTGGGAGCCAGAGGGGTCAAGGACACTGCAAAAAGAAATCAACTAAGTTGGGCTCATAGGGTCTCACAGAAGCTGAACTGACACTCAGGGAGCCTGCATGGTTCTGACCTATAAGTTATGGTTGTATAGCTGGGTCTTCTTGTGGGACTCCTAACAATGTGAACATGAGATGTTTCTGATGCTTTTGCGCACTTTGGAACCCTTTTCCTCCTACTGGGTTGCCTTGTCCAGCCTTAAAATGCAGGGGTATGCTTACTGCTTATTGCAACTTGATATGCTATGTTTGGTTGATATTCCTGGGAGGCCTGACCTTTTCTGAAAAGAAATGGAGGAGTGGATCTCAGGGAGAGATGAGGTGTTGGTGAAGACTGGGAGGAGAGGAGGAAGGGAAAGAATGTAATATATAACAGATTAATTAAAATAATAACTAAAATAAATCTGAAATCTGCCCCTTTACAGTATATGGACCTCCTAATCAGAACATTTATCCATTTACCTGCTTTTCTCCTATCCTGGGACTGAGGTAGGTTAAATTCTGGCTCTGTGACTTAGGTGTGTTCTCTGTTCTCAGGACCTAAGAGCAGCTTATTGTAGTTAGTGTAGATTCTGTCACATGTCTGGGTCTGTACATTGTCATTTAAGATATTTAAATCAAGAAAGACAATGAGATTTCTCTCTACTGCTAATATATCTCATAGCAGTGTTGACATCTCACCCAAATCCACATTCTGACCCAAGACTCTGCAGGATTGGTGGCTTACTCTTGAGGTATGACACCCATTCACTTCACACATAGAGCATCAGCTCATATTCTAGGTGAGGAGGGTTCCACTTCATTCATCTCTCCCTCTCCCGATCCCCCCACACCCAGTGAATCTCACCATTATCATATCACTAACTTCATGACATTTGAAGATGTATTCCATTTGACTCTTTGGAATACTGTTATTTCTCATTGTGACTTTTCTTAGATCATATGGAGACAGCTTCTAGTCAATCATCTTACATGGAAAGTCCAAAATTCGTAGTCAGACAGGATGGGGCAGGTTTTTAATCTCTGAACATGGGAGACAGATTCAGGTGTATCTCTGTGAGTTTGAGGCCAGCCTGGTCGAGTCTAGCCTGGTTAAGTCCAGAACAGGCAAGGCTACACAGAGAAACCGTGTCAAGAAAAAACTAAAAATTGAAGAAAAAAATACAAATACAAATTTCTTTCTTTAATTAGTTTCCTCACTTCCAGCATTGTAAGTTACCTAGATCAAGACTTTCATTTCACCACTGAACTGTTTGATTTTTAGGACCAATATTTCAGGTCTTCTAACAAATCATTTTCTTCACTGCCAATCAAATCGATCTTTGTTTATCATTCATACTGTTTGTGAGATACTTCTCATCACTACTTGTATAATCCATAACCTCAGAATGTTTATCCCTAGATAAATGTCTGTTATGACATCAGAAATACAGACCTTAAAAATTATGCTGTGATCAATTTAAAAGTAATGTTCAAGTATGAAATTTAATACAAGACCCTTTATTTATTGTTTTTACTCCCTCCTTTTTTTATCAATGAAACTATCTCATACTCAAGCAAGAAGTCATTTCCAAAGCTGAATTTCAGTACATATGCATAATGTTGCTTCTTGGGGACTCCCATTAGCAGAGCCCAGAGCTCAGAGAGAGGACATAAAGCTGTTACTAGGCACTGGTGATTTTCCTGGTCAGTTTCAGTTATACTCTCTTCACCAGAAAGCCATATGCTAACTATTCTCTCTATTGTCATCCTAGGGAACTGTAAAATGCCATCATGCCATCATTTCTGAAATGACATTTTGTCACTTGTATTCATTTCAAACATTTCCCCTACCTTCCCATAAAGATTTTTTTTTTTTGTCAAACTTGTATGTAATTGGTATCTTTCTCATCCTTCTTGAATATTTTTTAACAAGCACTCTAAATAGATCTAGGAAAAAAAATCATTGACTATGATGATAACACATTAATACATACAAGTTTATAATAGAACAAAATGGAGAAAAATGACCTTTCTTGACATTAAAGAGAAAGATCTTGTGTGAAGTCTGAAAGAATATTTTTTTTTCCAATAACCCAGGCTTGTTTTAATCCAGAGAGCTTCGAAGACCTCCTCTACTGGAAAGGTTTACTTACAGCTTGATATATTTCCAGTCACTCCAGGATCATAATTAGATAACTCAAAAATGCTTTGCGTCCTATCTAAAGCAGGAGAGCAAGAGTGAAGGAGAGTTTGTAAAAGATAAAAAAATATATTTTATTAGAACTCTAAGCTCTTCCATTACAAGGACAGAATCCTTCCTCTTCAGATCCTAACAGGTAGCCCAGCACCCTGGGTTGAAGGCCATATTTCGTGCAGCCATGACAACTTCTTAGGAATAAAAGACAAGGGCGAAGCAAAGGACATACAAGGTGATAGAGGCTAATTGTATCTAAGTAGAGTTTATGTATTCTGCCTAAAAGTCTTCAAATTGCATAACTGACGTGAAATAAAGAAGCATGGTTCTGGCTATACCAACCACAAACAGCAGCTTTTTTTTTCCTTATGTTCTTATTGAAGGTTCTATTGTCTGGAAGATGTGATTTACCAGATTTCTTTTGTTTATGAAGCAGAGTATCAGAAATTCTCTCTATAATCTCAGAGATAACATTTATATTCATGTCACGCTTAACTCCTAACTGATAATATATATTGAGTTGCACATTTTGCCAGATCACTATTTGAAGTTATCCTTATATACTTCTCCCCATCTTAATTTTATAGTAAAAAAAAAAAAAGGTAGTGCTTTAGGGGTGCCAAATGCGTTGCCAAAGTGTGGGTTGTTAACTTTACAGACACACATAGGCTGATATGCAAGTGCACGGGCACACACACACATACATACACACACCACTGTCACAGAACACTGACTCTATTATTTTCCTTAGTATAAAACAGTTGATAAATTCAAGATATGCTAATTTAGGCACAAAACTTTAGACTCATCTAGATAGGACAGTATTTTCCTCTTGGTTGCCAAATACAAATGAGTCAAACATTTTGAATGCAACTTTCTTTTTTTGTTGTTGTTGTTTTAGATTTTTTTAAATTTTTTTATTCTTTATTAATTACACTTTATTCACTTTGTATCCCCCCCTGTGGTACCCTCCCTCCTCCAGTCCCAATCCCTCCCTTCTTCCATCCTCTGCACGCATGCCCCTCCCCAAGGCAACTTTCATATACAAGTTTCCTGATTGTTTCATAACTGTTCTTACTATATGTAGTTAATTATAAACAAAGTCCATATGCAAATAATTAAAATTAATAAAAAAACTTAGGAAGTTCAGAAAAGTTGAGAGAGAAGATTTTGGTAAGTGAAGAAGAGAGGTGCTAAGACTAGCAGAAATCAAATGCAGATTTTACATCTATGTCACACCCCATCTCTTGATGCCCAACACATCTCTGATCACAACTGCTTTCAACCAATAAATGGCCTCTCAGGATATGTAGAGAAACAGCCAACTCTTCAGTATTGACTGCAACCTCAGCTCATGTGATTTATCTTACAGTACAGAGTAAAACCCCTGGGAATCCTTATAGTTTTCAAACACAGTTGTCTCCTTTGTTTTGTCACATACTATTGTTTATTTTAAATTCCTTTCCCTTTCTTTTCCCTGTTGCCCTGAGAATACTTGAATATGATCTTAAGTGGCACTCTATGAAGAATTATGAGGCTCTATATCACCTTCATTATTTGTACATATGATCTAAAAATTTTTGATAGCTTTTTCTCACAACAGTACCAGGCATACCTCCCTTTTTTAGCCACTGCAATCTGGGTCAGAGTTGTCACTCTGTTGCTGTGTAGAACAGTGAGTAAATGATATGGCCTCTATTAGAGGAATGAGGATGAGGTTATTAAGTATCAGGCTCCATAGTTTGATGAAACCACACACAGAAAATAGAAGAACTTGGTTTGAGTGTAGTTTTGTTGTTGTTGTTGTTTTCAATTCTATGTTCTGTATTCTGTCTAGAAAGCTCAAAGCATCAGTCTGGAATGTTGCAGTGTTAATATAGCTTGAGGAAATACAGGTACTAACTAGGCAATTTACGTTTTTATTGTCATGTGAATTAAACGGATGCTTTTGGACTGATTTGGACCATCACTGTTACACTGATGGTGGCCTGGACTAAACTCTCATGATGGTAGAACATCCTATCATCTATAATCACGTTACATCTACTTATTATCAATTAGAGTCTCATTATACTTCATTGTGGTGCTTAAATATTCCCAAAGAGGCTTTTCTTTTTTACTAATAAATGGTGCCACATAGAGCTTTTTATTTTTACTTATTAAAAATTATAAGAAAAAATTTAAAAAATAGTAGAAATGGAAAATAAAAGAAAAATGTAAATGACAAAACACATAAAATAAGAATTGTAACAAGAGTGGAAATAATCAAATGCTGCACCTAAGATTCCCCAAATACCCGGCAACCTGCATGCTATGACTGTACAGATGGGAGCATACTCCCCACTGCCCCGAGATTCATTTCTATCAACCTGAGCATGTGGAGCTGTCAGTTGGGTAGAGAAGAGCAGGTTTTATGGATGAACACATCTGGCCTCAAATCTTGTCTCATCTTGTGATTGGGGTGAGTACATATCAATCTTGAAGTTCTGTGAGCCTCCATTTTCTCATCTGAAAATAAGAACAAAAAAAATGCATATTTTTATAAACACAAGCTTCTTGTGAATATTTGGTCAGCTCTCCCCATCTCTTCAAAAAGAAGCCAATTGTCAACAAGTCCCGATTTGTTCTACTTTAAACAGATGTGTTGGGGTTGAGATGATGGGGTGACCTACTGTACAGTTTAGATTTACGTAAGTGATGTGGTATTTGTGTGCCCTGGAGAATTATTTAAAACTCAATAATACATTGTTTTGTGTGCTTATACAAAAATATCTCAGATGCTGAATGTACTATTTTGTTTGGGGGGGACAAAGGATTAATCCAGAACATCACATATGCTTTACCACGCAGCTATTAGTCCACTTTGGTCCTTTACTGACATTAACTTGATTCTGGGTCAATGTTCTTTTTTTTTCAATTTTTTATTAATTACACTTTATTCATTTTGTATCCCCCCCATAAGCCCTTCCCTCCTCCCCTCCCGATCCCACCCTCCCTCCCCTTTCTGCATGCATGCCCCTCCCCAAGTCCACTGGTAGGGGAGGTTCTCCTCCCCTTTCTGATCTTAGTCTATCAGTTCTCATCAAAAGTGGCTGCATTGTCCTCTACTGTGGCCTGGTAAGGCTGCTCCCCCCTCAGGGGGAGGTGATCAAAGAGCAGGCCAATCAGATTATGTCAGAGGCAGTCCCTCTTCCCATTACTATGTAACCCACTTGGACACTGACCTGCCATGGGCTTCATCTGTGCAGGGGTTCTAGGTTATCTCCATGAATAGTCCTTGGTTGGAGTATGAGTCTCTGGGAAGTTCCCTGTGTTCAAATTTTCTTGTTCTGTTGCTCTCCTTGTGGAGACCCTGTCCTCTCCAGCTCTTACTATTTCCCACTTCTTATATAAAATTCCATTCACTCTGCCCAACAGTTGGCCATCAGGCTCAGCATATGCTTTGATAGTCTGCAGGGCAGAGGCTTTCAGAGGCCCTCTGTGGTAGGTTCCTAGTTTGTTTCCTGTTTTCTTCTTCTGGCTTTCAGAAGCCCTCTGTAGAAAGTTCCTAGGTTGTTTCCTGTTTTCTTCTTCTGATGTCCATCCTTTTTGCCTTTCAGCATGGGGATTGACCGTTTTAGTTAGGGTCCTCTCTCTTGCTTAGTTTCTTTAGATGCACAGATTTTAGTGAGTTTGTCCTATGTTGTCTGTCTATATGAGTGAGTATATACCGTGTGTGCCTTTTTGCTTCTGGGACAACTCACTCAGGATGATCCTTTCCAGGTCCCACCATTTATCTGCAAATTTCAGGATTTCCTTATTTTTCATTGCTGAGTAATATTCCATTGTGTAGATGTACCACAATTTCTGCATCCATTCTTCAGATGAGGGGCATCTGGGCTGTTTCCAGGTTCTGGCTATTACAAATAAAGCTGCTACAAACATGGTTGAGCAAATGTCCTTTTTGTGTACTTGAGCCTCTTTTGGATATATGCCTAGGAAGACTGAGCTCCCTAAAAGCTGAGGATTTGGTGCTTCAATGAATATAAACAGACATATAAATCAAGATGTGCTTATTCTGTGGGTATGCCTCATGAAAGACAATTTGACACTCTCATCATTTATAAAGTTAAATTAGATATTGTCCCAGACAATATATTATATCTTCACCTATCAAATGTCATGGATTTTTAATAATATCAATAATTTCTTGGCACAAATAAAGAAATATATGGAAAAATAAATGCTTCTGGTAAGCCTTATTTCTAGACACAAAACTGTTTTCAAATGATGCAATACTTGTTCTGTTCCTTCTTATGATTTACAGTTGAGTTGAAAGAGAATACAACCCTTTGCAGTGGGTAGATGCCAATTACTTCTACCACCTTAATGGGGCAATTGTGACCTTTTGGGTTCAGAGAAATCCTCTAAGTGTAACCACAATATGACCTTGAGTAAAAACACTTTGACAGTCTTTATTATGACCAAAAAGCAGCCGAACTCTGGTATCTGTGGGAACCACTAAAGAGTTTCCGCTTCACATTATCACCCATTTTCTGAAACAGGAAGACTCTTAATGTTAATTCTGTAATTTGAGCATTAATATTGTGGCTTCACATCCTGTAAATTAAAGCTGTGTAATTACCAGATAGCTGGCACATGAAAGCTTCAACACTGCATCCCAGGATGCAGATGTCTCAAAATACAGCTCAGGCATGTTCGGGATCTGAGTCTCACCCGATTTCCTGGAGTGGATGACAACACACTTCTCCCCTTTAATTCTGTCTCATTTGGCCATTTTTTTTTCCCAGTCCTTCAGCGTGTACTCAGTTAATTTACATCTGCCAACATATTTCCATTGATTGCATAGAAGCTAGCTATTAATGTAATTACAGGGAATTGACAGCCTCCCCCCACCCCAAATAGCAAACTCATTGGCTGTATATAGTGAGAAAAACAGTTTTCTCAAAACCTAGCAAGTGGCCTATGGATCATATGCTAGGCACATTCTTGTTATTTTGATGATTCCAGCTACAGGAGCCACGGTTCAAGATATTTAGGAGACTTGGGAATTGACATTATAGCCAGGAATTCCTAAGGCAAGTGTTGTAAAGAATGTGATCAACTTCCCCTCATTTCTCCATATTTGCACGTAATTTTGCTTGATTGGCCATTATATTTAGTCGAGAATGAGACAAGTTACTTGTGTAATTTTTTGACTACCAAGTATGAGCCAATTTCAAATATTTCCAAAGTCTATCACTGTGTTTGTTTCTTTCAGTGTTACAGGATAAGGTCTGTATTTTAGTTTGAACTTATTTGAACAGGTACAAAAGCACAGCATTTTGTATATTTATGGTATATCCTACATTTTGATATATGTATGATGTGGTAGTGACAAGTTTAAGTAAAGCTAAGTAAATCTCTTCAGATATTTTCTGTCTCCATTTTTAATGGGAGATGTATAATATGTTATCTTTTCTAATTAAACGAAATTAAAATTCCAGAAAGTCTATGTGTTGTTTAGAGCTTTTGTTGATTTAAAGTGTGTGGCACTCCATTCAAACATCCTTACTCAAAGAAAGACTGAAATCTCTTCACAAGAAGGCAAAAAAGCTCTGAGGAGGGACAGGGATGCTGAGTGAAGATAAATGATACTAAAGAGCTACTCTTTTTCACTTAGTCCTTTTCAATCTTTTTTTTTTTTTTAATTATACTTTATTTACTTTGTATCTCCCCTCTAGTTCCCTCCCAATCCCTCCCTTCCTCCCCCTTCTCCACACACTCCCCTCCCCAAGTCCACTGGTAGGGGAGGGTTTCTTTTTCTTCCTTCTGATCCTAGTCTGTTAGGTCTTATCAGGAGTCTTCCTCTGTGGCCTGGTAAGGCTGCTCCCCCCTCAGGGGGAGGTGATCAAAGAGCAGGCCAATTAGTTCATGTCAGAGACAGTCCCTCTTCCCATTACTATGGAACACATTTGGACACTGAACTGCCATGGGCTACATCTGTGCAGGGGTTCTAGGTTATCTCCATGCTTGGTACTTGATCGGAGTGTGAATCTCAGGAAAGACCCCTGTGCACAAATTTTTTGGTTCTGTTGCTCTCCTTGTGGACCTCCTCTCCTCTCCAGCTCTTACTATTATTTCCCACTTCTTTCATAAGATTCCCTGCATTCTGCCCAAAGTTTGGCCATAAGTCTCAACATCTGCTTTGATAATCTGCAGGGCAGAGCCTTTCAGAGGCCCTCTGTGGGAGGCTCCTAACTTGTTTCTTATTCTTCTGGTGTCCATCCTCTTTGCCTTTCGGAGTGGGCATTGAGCGTTTTAGCCAGAGTCTTCCCTCTTGATTAGTTTCTTTAGGTGTACAGATTTTAGTAGTTTATCCTATCTTATCTCGCTATATGAGTGAGTGTATACCGTGTGTGTCTTTCTTTTCAGTCTTGAGGAATGCAGCTAATATTTAAAAGAATCAAAAGCAGTAATTAACTGATATAAATTAAAGAAAGAATCAACAGCCAACTATTTCATAAAATGACCAAGACTTTGGGACAAAAGATTCCCTTATTCATTTCAACTAAATCATATTATTTTTCTAAAATCTTCTTCAGTCACAGTACTATAACTCTTCTCACCTTACATATTTTAATCTCAAGAAAGCTTAGGTACCACCATCTCAGTTGAACAGCAACAGGCATTGTTCTTACTTTGCTTTTAATGAGGTTGTCAGAAAAGTATCATTACTTCCTGATTTAGATATTATAAGAACATATTTCCTGTAAAAGATTTTATGTTTAATTATGTACAAGCAATGGTCTTTAATTAAGACTGCTTCACAACTTAACTCTTAGGCAAGGTAAATTATATTGCTTTGTATTTCACTATACTAAATACTGGGAAGTTCCATAAAAGCTTTTTTATCAATGGAAAATTAATGTAGTCACTATTTATGGAAGTATGAAGACTGATTATTGTGAATAAAATGTGACCTTCTAAGAGATTTTAAGAAGAATTAGGTAGAGATAAAATGTGTGAGGATGACATCGACCCTTTGCTATTTAAGAGCAGTATGGATTCTTTTGGGTGAAACAGGAAGCATTCAGAGCAGCAGTCAGCACACAGGGACCTATTGAGATGTGTTTAAGATACATATTTATAGCAACCAAAATACATATTTTGATGCTTAAATTCTAGCAAGGAGAATTTTCTTTTACATTTTATTTATAGAAAGGGCTTAGCCAGTATGACCTCCAAAAAATATTTTAATAAGAGCAAAAGACATATTTTCCTAATATGAATCTGAGTTAAAGAGAATTGAAACTGATGACTTGGAAAGTTAATTCTGAAAAGACAGAAGAGAATTTCTGAGTCACTATGCAGAAAAAGAGAGAGAGAGAGAGGAGTATTGAGTTGATCATCTTCAAGAAAGTTCCAGTTTGATTTCCAAAGTGGTTGTACAAGTTTGCACTTTCATCAGCAATGCACTTTCTCCACATCTTTTCCAGCATGTGCTATCACTTGAGTTTTTAATCTTAGTCGTTTTGGTTGGTGTAAGATGGAATCTCAGAGTCGTTGTGATTTGCTGTTGTTTTATTTTATTTTATTTTATTTTATTTTGTTTTATTTTATTTTATTTTGTTTTCTTTTTTTTTGTTTGTTTTTTTTTGTTTTTAGAGACAGGGTCTCTCTGTGTAACAAAGTTCTAGCTGTCCAGGACTCTTATTGTAGACCAGGCTGGCCTGTACCAACTCAAAACTTAAGTGATAAGGCATGTTTCTGTGTTTAATCTTAACATCTATCTAAACAGTTAGATACTATTACAAGATAGTACTTTAAAAATTAATTAATTGGGAGAATTTTCCAGGAGTGTTATTCTGAGTAGCGGACCAGAGTATTTAGAAGAAGATTGAGACCTAGCTTCTGTCATGATAATTTATACCCTAGTTGCAGAAACAAGATAGAACTTGAGGCAATTGGACAATGGGAAAAGCAATCTGTGAGTAGGCAATCTGTGACTTCAGTAGACACTTTGGTGAAGGAGGATTAAGCAAACAAGGAATAAACAGGAAGAGCAAATGGAAGACATGATGGTAGAAACAAGAAAAATTTTCAACCTGATTAATTCTTGTTGAGTATAGTTGCTGAGCCCTGGGATAAGAATTACATGTCAGCTATAAAACATAAAAGCTCATTCCTGATGTAGCCTTTACACTCCATACAGCCATAAATCCTCCATGCATCTAGTTTGGCCTCTATACTCCAACCACGTAAAATATTTATTTATCCGTTTGTTTTCGTTCTAGAGCGTATCTACAGGATGCGAGCCTCTCCATGTCGTATAAGCGTTTTGAGCACTGGCCATCCTTCTGTCATGTGTAACTGAAAAGTCCTTCTCTATTTTTAGAGTTTGTCAGAGATACTAGTTTGGTGGCAATATTTAAGGTTATCTTATCCTAGATAGACTCCGTCTCTTAGAAAGCCAGTAAGTGTCTTTGGCAGTGGCTTAAACAGTAGGTTGCACAGAAGTGGTGAGGAGAGATCAAAGATCAAGGAGTAATGGATCTGTTGCCTGGTGAGAAACTAATTCGGTTTGCAGATAGCTGTCTGACATTTGTTCTCCCACATGCAAGGAGGAAAAGGCGACCACCTCTCTCAAAATTTTGTTATTTCTTTTGTTTTGTTTTTCTTCCTGTTTTTTTTTTTTTTCCGAGAAAATGTTTCTCTGTGTAGTCTTGGCTGTCCTGGACTCACTTTGTAGACCAGGCTGTCCTTGAACTCACAGAGATCTACCTGCCTCTGCCTCCCAGAGTGCTGGGATTACATGTACTTACCACCATGCCTGGTTTTGAAATTTCTTTTTTTGAAATATGTGAATTAATGTGTATCAGTTAATCTATATCTTTACTTTCATGAACTAATCATTCTCCAGAGTTTCCATTTTCAAACACCAACATGCTGAATATTTCAAATTTAACATATGAAATTGGTAAGGGAAGGAGGGAAATGCAGAGGGAGGTGGGGAGGAAGACAGAAAGACTGAAAGAGAGAGAGAGAGAGTCCAGAGTCCAAAAGAGGCCATCAGAAGCCATGGGTTGAAGTATCCTGCTACAGGAGGTATAGACACAGGATGTAGTAGGATTCCCAACATTCATGCTTTGCCTGTACTTCCTCTCTAAGAACAGCACACACTCCTTATCACTGAGACACTTTTCTAGCACTGCATTGAACTGTTAAATAGCAGTAAATTACTGGTGGCATGCTTTCCTACTAGTCTCCAAGTGTTCTGAGAGGAGGAGCTGCGCAATGGGTCTCTGTGTCCTTGGCAAAGAGCAATGTTAGCTGAATGAGTGAATGAGTCACTGTACAAATGCAAGGGGTTTTGAATGTTAAATGGCTTGCTGAATTAGAGTTGCTAATTAACTGGGCTTAAAGTTTCACTTTCATAATTACCATGAGTATAAAAATATTTTAAATAATTTGTCAGTTTTCCTGACTAACTACATGATACACAATACAGTAACCCATTTTTAGTCTTGAAAATGTTGATGAGTTTCATGCCAAATATCAAAGTTATCACTTAGGATTTTCATGCAGGAAATGGCAAAAGACTGTGCTTAATGTTCTTCACCATCTGCCATACCTGAGAATTATTTTTTCGGATAAATGACAGATACTGCAACTCCTTCTTCTATGATTTATGTTTTTCTCAAAAAAAAAAAAAAAAAACCCTGAATATGTGGAAACGATCTGTTTGATGAAAGATTCAAAGCTTAAATTATTTATGTTCTAAGAGTTGAATAAAGATTAAATAACATGTACACAGGGATGATGGTGTTCTCCGAGTACAGACTTCCAGCACCAGGATTAGGAAGCTGATTGAACCATCAACCAGTTCAACTCTGTTATTCTCTGTGCTTCCAGAATTCCTATAGAAAGTAAAATCAAAGGCTAACACTGAACTCATCATTAGCACAATCAAAACAAGGAGATACCCTGACCAAAATATGAAACCTGATTTGCCCCCAGGCCTCTCTGTATATTCCCTAACAATTTATAGCCTTTCCTTTTTTTTAAATACCCACAGTTGAATTAGTTGAATTACAAAGAGTCATAGTTACTGCTGTGTTTACTTGAAGCTTATATAAGTAATAGTTTACATTGATAAAACACACACACATACACATATAGACACATTGAGAAAGGGGTTGGGGGCGATAGAATGAAAGTCCTGTGCCCTGTGAAATATGAAAAATTCATTTGTCTCTCTGTTTTAATCATGTTATAAGGAATATATTGGAAACCTTTTAAATTTATTTTCTAAAGATATACAATACATAAGTCCTCCACACCTGGCACGTAGGATATTTTCAGTAATTTGTATTAAATATGCAATGCAACTCTGTCCATACTTTTGCGGGGTTTATTATCCTGCGGAAAGGCAAACACATCAGGAGACTAGGCACAGAAAGATCCTGGACAAGGAGGAGCCAACTTTATTGGGTGCAGCAGGTGGGTTTACTAGGGATTCCACTTAGGTGGAATCCATCCCTGTGAACTTAGACCTCCCTAGAATGTGGTGGCTCCTCCTGGTACCCGAAAGAGAAAAGAGCTGACCATGGAAACTCACAGTTGTAACCAACCCTTTAGTGCTCTGAGAAGACCTCTGATGATTCCCCTCAGCCCTGGCAGGAGGCTGGCCAGGGCTAGCCCACCTAGTTTAACTTCCATTCCTTCCTAATCACAAAATGAAATGGAGTTTTCCTCAAAGTGACAGCTAAATCTCTTCCCCTCCCCAGCAGCTGCACTGGAGTGCCTGAATTCTGTAATCCCTCTGCCCTCCATTCCTTGCTGTGGTTAGCAAATGCCAAGAAATGTTGGAGTGACAAGCGAGTTCTTTGTGCCTGACACCTCTGCTGGAAGACTTGATAAACTGCAAATACCATCACAGTCATTTTTCAGGTGTAGACGCAGAATGATGTCCAGTGAGTGGCTGGTTTCGGGAGGTAAAATGCTTTCCTCCCTACTGTCTCCCCTCTCAGCTTACATTTCTACAGATGTGACATGTATCTCGGGGCTGTTTTAGAGAACGGTTTGGGAGAATAATCTTTACATCTTAAATTGAATGACATCAAATCATATGATCTGTCTTTTCTCCCTGAAGAGCATCCCTCACCTGCCTAGGAGGAGACGGTGATGATGGACTAAAGCTGAGCTCCTAGAACAGCTAGCTGTGTCTCACTGCATCATATAGCCTTTGAGAGTACAGAGACAACATGAGCAGCTATGATTTTGCCTATTATCTGCACCCTACAACTCAACTTTCGCCTGAACCTCCTCTGCTGGGGAATGACAAAAAGCACTCTTCCTCCTTCCCCATTCAGCGCACTGCCTCCCTTGTGTTCCTTGTGCTGCGATGGACATTGGAGGGTGTCCTCTCCTCTCTTCTCCCTCCCACTCCCTCTCCCTCTCTCTTTCTCTTTCTAGAAAACAGTATTAGTATGCTACGATGGACTCTTAAGCAGAACCTGAGAAAGGAATTAATCTGTCACTAGGAATGAATGCACTGGACAGTGATTTATGCAGATGAAGAACTCAAAGTAATGGTGCTCATTCAGTCTACATCACTTCTCAGCGACAACACACAAACTTGCATTTAAATTGCACTGCAGCTGGGGCACTGGGCACTGTCCATTTCTGAGCTACCCTGGTTCTAGCCCCCAGCAATCCCAATAAAATGTCAGCCATGTAGCTAATGCAACTGGGTCACAATCTAGAATCTCCTCATGTAACAGCCTTTTCCTACACTCAGGAGGCCTATACCAAAAGGAAGCCCACTTAATTTGCTTTGCAAACGTGTGGTCTCAGCATCTTCCTAGGGCCCAGTTGGCCCTTGGTTCTCCTTTTGAAAGCCCTCCCGGTTTTGATATTCTGGTCATAACCAGGGAAAGATTCATTAGAACAGGCATTTCTTCTGGCTGGCTAGCGTCTGCAGTGTTTTCGAGCAGTAAGCCTGAGAGTCTCCCCAGAGATCTTATTTTCCTGAAAGTCCCCACGTAGTTTTACATACATAAGTAGGCTGGATAAGGTTGTGTGAGTCAGATTTGCTTGCGAGCACTAATCTGAATCACACTTAAAAATGCCTTGAAGTTCAAGGTGTTAGGAATGAACCCCCAAAGCAAACAGCCTTTCAGGGTCCCCTTGCAAAATGTTGTCTCCTGATGCAGTACTTCATGCTACCCTGAACTGGCCATCATCAGAGCAAACACAGGCCCCGAAGAAGCCCGTAGCCTGAATGGTTTCTGCAGACATTTCTCTTGACATTGTAGTTGTGATTGCTGCTATTTTTCCCACCTCCTCTGCTGTCTACAGATTCATCTGGGATTTATCTCGTAATGAGAAAAGGGAGATAGGGAAACACTGGGGCATTTTTCTCTGACTTGGATTATTTGTCATTTTGATACTCATTTGAAAAGATGCTTTTCAAGTATTTAAATATATGGGTGCTCATATACCAGTTTCTCTGTATGTACTACAGTTGGCACAATGGCTTTTTTTATTTTTTAAGATTAAGGCTTCCCTCCTGAACTGGTTTCCAAAAGGAATGTGGTCACAGAAAGGACAGATTGAAAAATAAAAAATCATAAATTCTTATCTCTAGAATAGAACTTCTGATCTCAGATCTGTAAAGCTCCTAACCCTGGATATTGGTTTCTTTGCCAATCATCCCTGGAAGCTCTGAACAGGATGGAAATGACAAACATAACCAACACGAACACTTTATTAATTCAAAGTGTCCTCTCCACATAGAGATGTAGGTGTCACAATATATACTTCCGCAAATAAGGTTATCACCCTTCTTCCTAATTCTAGTTATTGAGAATAAACCCCGTGTGTTATCAAACTCTCCCTTTACTGAAAGTGGATCTGGAAAAACCTGTGGATTTAGTTCTGCAGCCAATGAAAGAACTTTAAATGCAGAATTTTAAGAGGTTCAAAAACAATTCTCCTGGGATAGACACTCTCATGTAAAAGAGCCTAGAAGAAAACTAAGAATTCATGATACAAATGTACAGTCTCAGTAGATGGCTTGTCATTCACTGAAAACATATTTATTGAGTGTTGGTCATCTGCCTGCTTTGCTGCAGAAAGAAAAGTCTTGACTTTTTTGAGGATAAATAAAAATGGCCCAAATTTTTGCATTGTGATATGATATTAGACATGATATTACAAGCCTGTGGGGAAACAGGAGAAAAGGTTTGAATAAGCATAGTAATCACAGGCTCATAGATTTGAATGTTTGGTCAATTAAGGAGTAGTGCTACTTGACAGAGATTAGGAGGTGTAGTCTGGTGGGAGTAGATGTGGCCTTGTTGCAGGAAGTGTGTCATTGGTGAGTTGTCTTTGGGGTTTCCAATTCTCAAGCCAGGCTCAGGGTCTTGCCCTCTTCCTGCTACCTGCTGATCTGGATATAGAGCTCTCAGCTAGCTCTCCAGCATTGTGTCTGCCTGAATGCTGCTATGCTTCCTGCTGTGGTCATAATGGTCTATATCTCTGAAAGTATAAGCTAGCCGAAAATAATTTTTTTTCATTTATATATAAAAAAAGTATGAGACAGTAACAAATCATAAGAAGAAGTTGTCCACAATATGCAGATCATGGATGAAGAAAGGTTTATCCTGGCCTAGACTGGAAATGGAACCAGAAACATCAGAGCAACACCAGCTCCTTTAACATTCCAAGGAGAGGCAGAGAAATGCATACTCTCTCAGCAAGTCACAGCTACTCCGGAAAGGACAGCCCCGATTAATCCCTTGCCATAACATTAAAAGGGGTCAGTTTAGGGCAAGATAATGGAGGCACTGTGGCCTTCATTATTAGAGGGACACATTTTGAGCAGAAAATTATAGACTGCTCTCCTGAAAGTGACATGTTATCCAGAAGCAGTGTCTCTTCCTGGAAGTCAAAACATAAACAGGCAGGTGCTTAAGATGAGTTAATCTTTAAAAGTATTTATCTCGTGCCTATATAGTACCAGATACTATGCTAACTGCCAATGTATTGTGGCGACTGCAATGCATGCAAATTGCATTGGCATTAGCAGCATCAATTCACTCTAACCAATCCTAATATCTCATTTGTACTCAATAAGCCAAGAAATAGTTAGGTGGTATGTGTCTCATCTCCAGACAAAATTATAGAGACTGTGGCCTATATATGCAAGGGAATTACCATGTGCCCAATAGACAACAGATATATGCAGGATGAAGAACTCAAAGAACATGTAGATTGGATGTGGATGGCAGGCATACATAGCCTGCAGTGGCAAGAATGTGAAGACCACTGTCTTTAAATACAAAGGCTGTAGAAATAAAGAAGTCAAGAGTGAAGCCTCAGAAGCGAGTAACCAAGAATCTACATACTCTTAGCCCATTTTTTTAATTCTATGTGCTTTTTCTCTCATTTATTTTATTCACTTTACGTCCTTGTAGCCCCTTCCTTCCTCCCCACCAAGTTTCACCCTATCAGCTGGAGTGTAAGTCTTTTGACCATAGATTATCTCCACTTTAACTCACTCTATACCCCTTACTCTCTACTAGATATAACTTGACAATTGACAGTCATGTTCATGAACAATTTACTATGATGTAACCAATAAGAATTCTATGAAAGAGTGGTTTCCTTATAAGGGCTTTTGGGTTGATAAGGAAAAAAAGAAACTTTAGAAATGATGTAAAAGTCTGATGGGTTGGGTTTGGGGACAGAATGTGGTCTTCTCTAATCGGGGAGGGGTTAGCTTTAGGATGTGGATGTTAGGGAGGGCTTAGTGCCTTTCACCGGAAGTGATGTAGAGTTCACAGAGGCAGACTGTACTTCAGGGCAAATTCTGGGCAACTTTGACATTATGCTAGACCCTTGCTTCAGATGCTGGGCTTTCCATTTTGAGTGGGCTGTCAGTGGAAGTAGGCATAGTCCACATTTTACATCCTGCCATGCTCTGCTTTTCCTCTGCTACTTTATTTCAGGAGCGAAACCCACATCATCTCACTCTCTTAAATGGTTTTAACTTATGATAGTTTCTACCTTGATGAGGAGAAATTTTTCGTGCCATGAGCTGTCTTTTGACTATTAAGGAGTAAGCCTTATCTATACCTTTATTCCACTACTTAGTATCCTAGCCACATCAAGGAAGACTCAGCAATTGCATATATATTTAATTGTTTATATCCCCGGGACTTACCTCATCTTAGCAAAGTTCAAGCCCCAGAACACCTCTAACACTTGAAGCTTAACATAGGCATCTTGGTTTTTCATCTATTTTCTGAGATGTTAGAAGTTTAGAATACTCTCCATAACTCTGAAGAAGAAGAAGAAGAAGAAGAAGAAGAAGAAGAAGAAGAAGAAGAAGAAGAA
>NW_026596064.1:18449879-18531480 GCF_907164565.1 Psammomys obesus
AAGAAGAAGAAGAAGAAGAAGAAGAAGAAGAAGAAGAAGAAGAAGAAAAAGAAGAAGAAGAAGGAAGGTTGTTCTGGTATTTATAGAAGGCAGCTTAGTCTTTTGTGTAATAGTCTGCCCACATTGTGAAGCACCTAGTCTTTCATCAATAGAAACCCTCTATCACTGAGATAACCAACACGACACCATATGTAGTCAAACCAGGTAAGGCTAAGATACTTTCTAATTTTTATTTTTTTATTATTTTATTATATTTTTATTTCAGTCTGTTTACTTTACATCCCAAGGGTGCCCCCTCCCTCCTCTCCTCTCAGCCCCCTTCTTCCCCTTCTGTCTCTTCCCCTCTCCCTTTCCCCTCAGAAAAGGGAAGCCCCCTTCCAATGTACCAACCTTCCCCAACACATCAAATCACATCAGGACTGAGCCATATCCTCATCCTCTCAGGACAGGTAAGGCAGCCCTGTCAGGAGGAAGTATCCAAAAGCAGGCCATAGAGTCCATGTTATGTGGTTGATGGGTGGCTTTGTCTTCATATGGGTCTCCTGGCCAGTGGAGGGGGAGGAGTGGGCTGATTCTACAGATGCTTTTTTTTAGAACTCTGGTCTAGACTCAATAGGATAAATGACCTTACTGTGTCTATATCATGTCTCTATTCTTTTCCGTTGCTTATGCCAGTGATGGGAACTGCCCCACCCCATCTGTGTGTGGCTTTGCCTCTGTAAATAAATAAAAAAAAATGAATCATACTGTAGGCCTTCTTTCCAGACAATGCAGAAAGGCACGGAGAAAATCCATGCCAACAGACACAGATGGGGAGGAACGCCAGCCTTGTCATACTGATTTACCAATTATGCATTGTCTTCAGTGTACCCTTTACTGTGTTCAATCTGGTTTGCTAACCCCCTAAGCACAGTGTTTGTTTTTCTGCCACATCTTTATTATCCTGGATTTATTCTATTCTTGGAAATGTTAAAACCTCAAAACTCCTGTGGGAAGATGCAGAACCAGGGAGATTTGTTCAATTAACTGGCACAGTTTAGAATGCTTCAAAAGGCTTGACAATATTAGTGTTATCATTACGACTGATGTTTATTTTATTGCATGTTGGGATCTAGATTAAAACACTGTAGCAGCTTGATATTATGAGAAGACAGATTCTGGAGAGTTGAGTCTGGGCTTCTGGATGCTGTCACCAACGAGCTGGTTGACATTAGACAAGTTACTATCCTTCTTTGGGCTCTAGTTTTCTCATATAAAAAAACCAAATAAGGTAGAGCTTTAAAAATAGAAGTATATATCTTCTGTAAATCTAAGTGTTAAATAATACAGCATATTTAGACAGAACATTAAAAAAAAAGAAAGAAAGAGAAGGAGAAAGGAAATGAAAGAGGGAAGGAGAAGACAAAGAATAAAAAAGGGACGAAAAGTTCTAAGATACTGATCTCATTTGCACATCTTTTCCCTCCTTCCTCCTTATCTCCCCTGAGGCAGCAATAAAGCTGTGCTAGCCCTGTGGCCTGCCTGAAACTAAGTCCTATGTGAATGGTGAATGCTTGAACAGAGGCTGCAGTTACAATTGCATATTGTACAGCAAGTGCGGTCATATTCCTTGCCTTATCTCATCACTACCCATCACTGAAGTTGTCAGAGATATCATTTTGTACATCTTTCAACTGCCTTTAGTGAATATTTTATATGTTGGGCACGAAAGATTGAAACACAAATTAAGATATGATTTCTACCTTCAAACAGATCACGATCTAGAAACGGGAATAATCATGTAGGCATTGGTACTGCCTGCCTGGAACAATTTCTAATTAGATTCAGTACAAGTGCTGCATGGAAGAGTGAAGGCTGCCATAACTAGTGAAGTCAGGAAAGGCTATACCAAGTAGAGGCTGATAATGTACAGTGGGCCTTTAACTCATTTGAAACTGACTCCCACCTTCCATTTTTATTTCTGCCTAAGATGACATCAGTGGGAACATCCAATCTTGAGGCTACCAATGCAACTTGTTTTTTTTTTTTTTTTAAGATTCACATCATATCTGTTTAATAATTTATTGTGATACTTTCACTTATGCTTATGTATATCACTTATGTATATCCTGAGCAGTGTGTGATTCTCTATCCATAAATCATTAAAGTGATGCAGTGTTCCAAAAGGTTTATTCTCATCATGTAGACAGTAAGGATAACCATGCTGCTCCTTAAGGCCAAGTATGGGAGGTCATCATTCTCTGACGATATCCAAGCAGCATGATGACTATGGAAAAGAAAGACATGCTGTAGAGTATTCCCCATGATTTCATGCTTACTTTCAGGAGTTCATAAAACTTCCTAAATCTTACTATAAATCTTAGTTTACCTGATGGAAGCTCATAAGAAAGAGAGCCACAACACGCCTCCAACTCATCTTCCCTAGGCTCATTCGAGAATGAATCCCGTCCCTGTGGCTACCATATTCTGTCTTCCTCCACACCCTTGCCTCTGCCCTTAAGCAATCTGCTGTCCCTCAGCCCAGCCATCTGCTCTTAGCAATGAACAAGCAGCGTGGTAGCCATAAATCCTGGCAGACGCGGAAGTCTGGCAGTGTGAATGACAGCATGCAGTACAGAGTCTTTGGCAATGGATGAACCTGTGTCTACAAATCCAAGCACAGTAAACCAGATGATGGAGGAGAATGAAGTGCCTGGCTTTTTCCTTAACCACCAGGTGATATTTCTCGAAACAACTGTGCATCTCTGTCAGTGACTGTTGAGCTGCTGAACTACTATGCTTATCTCCCTCGAAAAACGAGGGTAGTAGAGCATGTCTATTTCGGACCTTTCTGGCATTCCTCATAGCTCCCTCCAAGCAGTTTGTTGTTTAACCCAAAGTTATATTTATACAGCCTCTTGAAAATAGCAGAGTTCTCTTCTTGTATGGGATCAGGGAGGGGAAGAGCTTTATAATTAATTGACTCCAAAAATCACTTTAATCAAAACTTTCAATTTAGTTGTTTATGAGTTTCAACTACTCTAAGGGAAAAATAACAAAAAGCCAATTACTTTCAGATCAATTTTACTTCTGTGAACTTAGTAACTAGGTAAAATTGAATGCAGGCCATGCTCAGTAAACACACCATGCTTTCCCTGTTGGGCACACAGGTTAACCTGCTGCAGTGGATATTTAGGCATCACAGGTCTGAGCAGGTACCTGGAGATCATGGAGATTATCTCGGAGTGGCGGAATGGAAAGTTTAAGAGAAGGGATGAAATGAAATCTTGGGTTGTTATATGGCATATACATATATATAGCATATTCTTTTTATATGGCATATGAAAACTACCAAGAATAAGACATGTTATACAAGAATAGGATTTGTGCTTAGGAAAAAAAACAAACACCTTACGGGTTTACATTTTTATTTGTTTTATTTTTTAATATATATATGTGTGTGTGTGTGTGTGTTTGTATGTGCTATGTAATTAATAATGACACAAATGGATATGACAGTCCATGTGTGACGGTGTAGATGTACTCACGCCACAGTACACACGTGGAGGTCAGAGAACACCTCTCACGTAAGAATCCTCACCATTAACGTCGTTTCTCTTCTCCACTGTGTAAGCCAGGTGAGCTGCTCCCCAAACTCTAGAAAACCCTGGTTCTGCTTCCTATTTTTATGCAGTGGCACATGGCCTCACAAATGCTTGCACGATAGTGTCAGCGTTTACAGAGGTTCTGGGAACGGAATTCATATTGTCCATCTTACACTGTTATCACCTCTAAGTCCTGATACACCTTTTCAGTCCACAGCATTAATATTTTGTTGTTGTTGTTTGTTTGTTTGTTTATTGAGACAGAGTTTGTTTATGTAAAAGAGCTCTGGCTGTCCTGGACTCACTTTGTAGACCAGACTGGCCTCAAACTCCGGCTGGTCTCTAGCCTCCTAAGTGCAGAGATTAAAGCCACCATGCCTGGCTGCCTTGTTAATATTTTAATAAATGCTTGAAAGTACCTTTGCTCTTCTCCAAAGGGAAAAACATAGATATGGCAAATGATGGATAAATTGGATATTTATAGTCAAGTGGTGAGATTGCACGAGGCATCCAGGTGACCCAAAGGCTTCAGGTGTATCGCGTATGATGTGTTATTTGTAACGCCCAAAGGCTTTAGACCATCCTTATATTACACCAGGGGCTCTTTCTGTCCAGTGTGACACGATGTAAGTGCAGCCTCTGTCCCATATTAAAGAAACAACAGAATAAACCATGACAATGTCATGTGCTAGATATCATGGATCACACGTGCACTCATAAAAATGCCCTGTAGAAATCGAGTCACTAAATGGTTACAAATAACTTTGTTATTTGGCATCCCACAAGCAAAGGTTTATAATCTGTATTGGAATTTTTGTCTTTAAATAACCATTAGTTAGTATCATAAACAAATTTTTACACCAACCTCAGTGTAAATATATTCAAAATTTTAGTTATAATTAATTATATATTTTTATAACTGAGTCTATATTTTATTCTCATACATTGTCAACATGCTTTAGAGCAAATTGGACATTTGTTTTAAACATTCCATTGAAATTTAAGAGATATCACATTCTTTTCTTCATTTTTACTTAGTTATATTAAATCATTGTGTAATTTTAGGGTTGATCATTCATTGCCTCGATAGTACTTGATCTATATTGACTAATACATGTGTGAGGTGTGTGTGTGTGTGTGTGAGAGAGAGAGAGAGAGAGAGAGAGAGAGGGATGAAAGGTGGAGTATCTGTGTGTGCATATTAAAAATAAATTAAAACAACATATTAAAATATTGGATAAATATTTTATAAATAGTTCAAAACATTATGATTCTTGAAAGTATCATAATGAAAGTAGAATGAAAGTCAGTAGAATAATATAGCTTTTCAGTAAAAAAAAAAAAAAAAAAAAAAAAAAAAAAGAAGGAGAGAGAGATTTTAAATGCCAGTTGTTTGGAGTTCATTTCTGTCTCTGTACTAACCTGCCCTGACAAAAAGGGAGAGAGTTTACTGTAGGTTACAATTTTACGTTACTGTCATTGCAGGGAAGTCATATCGGCAGGAACCTGACACTGCTAGTGACATCACAACCACAGTCAGGAGCAAGAAAAGGGCTTCACTGGCTTCTCTCACTTCCCCTACTTCAAGAACTCATGGAATGATGCCCCCCACTTTTAGACTGGGTCTTTCCACATTAATTAAGGCAATCTAGACAGTTCCCTATAGATGTGCCCATGGGCTAGCTTGATCTAAATGAAATCCCTCATGAAGACTCTCTTCCTCAGTGCTTCTTGCTTGTGTCAACTTGACAATTGGAACTGACCACCACGTTGATAAGTTTATAAGTTCCTTAAGTAGAGAAAGTTCATTGCAAGGACCAAACTCAACTTCAGTCACTCACAATATTGATTGATAAACTAAGGCATTTTAAATTCTGTTATAGTAGCTTAATTAAATTCACTTTAAGCATGAAACTTCTGGCAGATCCCAGCTACCAACATGGATAGCAATTAGAAAAAGAACCTAAAACCATCTATGTTAGAATTGCCTGCTGTATTGAGTGCTCACGTATTTTAGTGGTATGGTTTATCAGAAAGAAATACTAATTGTGCAATCTTGACACCTCATTCAGACTGTATAAGGAAAGGATTAAAAATGCTGTTATTTCTGTGTGTCTTTGTACATCATATTATGTGGGAATAAAAAATATTATAAACTATATTTTACCATAGATATTTGTTATGTGTAAATTCCAAATATGTGATACATAAGTACATAAAAACTGAATTTGTGCGTTAGTTAATGCCACAAATCTAGCTTTGATCTCTTTATTTTAAGTAAAAATAGGTTCTGAGTACTTGTCAATACCTCCAAAGCTGTCCTCTAAAGGAGAGTTCATGTAACTGACAAAAAATAATTATAATTAGGTGCTCACACCAAGTTATTAGAGTAATGGCATGGTAAAATAGGTAATAGCCTCCGATATTAAACATCCAGTGTGTTTATTTTTTATTAATATTTACAAGGGCTGCCTTGTTTTCAATAAGAAAGCCAAGAGGCAAACACGTTTTTCAGTTTTAAGGTACAAGCAATTTAACAAATTCCTAAGGAAAATTGACACATTAATAATGAACCAGAGTGCTACAATCATGTTGCCCTGTGTCACAAGCTGTGTTCTTTCCGTTTCTCAAGCCCTTTGCTCTTGCTTCTGTTCCAGCAGTGACTGTAGACTTTCCTGAAGGTGTGCTTATCAACCTCCCATGAGCCTCATCATGGGCATGTTAGGAGCTCGCTGCCTTTCCAGGGTTTCTGCTTCCAAGTAGGAAAGCTGTTGATGTACAGATCTGCAGTTATGCAATTACTTGCCCTTTGATGAGGTCACATGTGCATTTAATCTATATTTTTCCTACTACATTTCTATGTACTTTCCCCCTCTTTCAACAATTTGCAAAGGGATTTCTCCATGAATTGTCAGGGCTGTCCCTTCTGCTCCCTAGTCATGCCCTCATCACAAGTGAATCTTGTCTCTGTGATCCTGGCTGTGCAGATGTTTGAGCTCTTATGTAAAAGCATCCCTGTGGGGCGAGGACAGACACTCTCCTCTTTCCCAGTTCTCTCCTTCTCAATGTCTGCACTCAGTCTTCCACCTTTTTCTGCTCAGAGCAGAATTGCTGAGATGTGAAATGAAATCTGTGGCAATTTATTACTGTTTATGAAAGACTCAGTGACATGGCTGAGCTGACTTGCCTTCTATCCCGTGCGAGATCTGGAAGGATTGGCAGACAGATTTATTTAGGGCTGCTTTTGCTGACACTGGTCACCTCTAAATGGATAATCATTTATCAGTAAATTACTTCTTCTGAGCCAGGTAATTTCTGATCAACTCATTCATTCTCGTTCTTCCCATCCCTTCCTTTTCATTCCCTGCCTATTTTCTCTTATTCTTTTTTCTTCCTCTCTGTTATCCCTTCCCTAGCTCTTTCTCTTTCACTCCTAGCCATTTTCCCACATTTTTTTTTTGTTTTCACTCTCTCATTTCCTCCATAATACACAAGTGCATATACTGCATACATGAGCTTTTTAAACTAATCATTTGGAGAGACATGTAAATATTCATTAAAGGACCATCTATACTCGCAAAGTCAAAATCAAAATCAAAATTGAATATAAATGGCACCAAAGTAAGATGTGGTTACAGTTTCTATCAATAGAAAGGGATGGGTACTGGGAAAAAGAAAAAAAAAAAAAAGACAGAGTGTTATTGTGATGATTAACACATGCTTAAAACTTTGTTAGTACTATAACATTCCTGAAGACAACGACAACACAAAAAGTATCAGGAGACTAGACCTTGGTTGCAATCATTAAACTGTGTGCTTTCAAGTATCTCTCTGCACAGACTGATACCTCCTCCCCTCCCCCCCCAACACACACATAAACACTCTGAGAGCCGGCATGAAAAATGTAGGGTATGGTATCAGGAAGGCAGGTTTGGTTTAGTTACTAAGCGCTCTGAGAAGGAAAAGATAGCAAAGATTCCCAGGGCTTTTGCAAGTCTGAAATGAAATGCTAAGCTGTGGGCTTAGAGAGGAAGGAGAAAGAGAACGGATGGAAATGTATGTGCAAAAGTACATTCTCACAAGATTGGAGTGCAATTATTATATGGGAGTTTTATTAACCCTTGGATGGCAGAGATGAGTGCCAGCTGGTGGCTAAGTTACATCATCACTTTAATCCTTAGCGATGCCTTGATTTTTATGAAAGTTGGTGACAATAAATTCCAGAACAAACCACTTTATTCCTGCACGATAGGCAAAATGTTTCCATTGTGGAGAATTAATTGGTGTTACCCTTTCTTCTGCGTTTTTCTGTTACTGTGTATCAAAAAGAGGGGAAAAAAAAACTTTCCACTGAACAAAATTAGTTAGTTAATAATGTATGGCTGAACTTCTGGGGGTAAGAAGCTGACTTCACTTCCATGAATGGTCTGTGAAAATTATGCTTGAAACTTGACAGTTTGGGTGCTGAGAGCGCCTATGTTCCAACTTCAGGGACTGCTGAGGCCAGAGTGCTAACCTCACTAGAGGGAAGAGCAATGCTATTCTTGGTGTTCTTCTTATTGCTTTAAGCACTTAATATATTTTTGCATTCAAGATGGACGTAAGCATTTATTAAATGTCTACCAAGTCCCCGACAGTTACTTAGTTGCTTAGGTAGGAAGACACAGTGAAATATAGTTGATACCAATCGGACATTTTTGTCCCTCAGTATATGTGTACTTCTCAATTTTATGAATGACCGCAATGAATGAGCTCTGTGGATGAAATCAGATCTTTAAGGGGCACGTCTGTGCCCATCCTACACCTGACACTCAGTCTCACAGCCATCACTATAAACGCTGGGGCAGACTGAGAAGCAATTTAATCACCAACAGTGTACTAGCTGATACCATTGCTCCCCTCTATGCTCAGGAACATGCTAGAGAATAGAGTGGTACAATCTACCGTAAGAATCAGTGCAGGGGAGGGAAATAAGGCAACGTGAGTCCCTCCCGGAATGAAAGCATCACTGTGGAGGCCGCTTTTGGAGACAAAGGGAGCTTTTGTCAGCGCTCCCCAAGAAAGTGCATATGCTGCAAGGCAACTGGTACTCACTCAATGTGTTTAGTGTTCAATTTTACATCCGCAGCCATCCCCTTTTTCTCCACTCTAGGCATCTGCAGAGTACATTCTATAACACTCTCCCCCTGGGCCTGCCTACTCTCTCTCTCTCTTTTTCCATCAATATCCTCTCTAAT
Organism: Psammomys obesus; assembly: GCF_907164565.1. Lineage (NCBI taxonomy): Eukaryota > Metazoa > Chordata > Mammalia > Rodentia > Muridae > Psammomys > Psammomys obesus. Next base: position 18,458,701 of record NW_026596064.1, read on the forward strand.
ACCCACTGTCAGAACCACTAAAATCTGTGAGGTTTGTTTCTTGACAAATGTCCCATTTTCACAGGCAGTTGAACTGAACTGCAGCTTGTGCTCCGTTCAAACATGTCAATAAACATTATTGCAAAGACGTAGAAGCAATAATGGGAATGTATAAAACTCACCTTTATTGCTTCTTGCCATGAATTTACACGGTACTCTAAGCAGCTTTAACTCCCTCCAGAAGAAGCTGCAGGGAATCTCTTCTGAGTTGTGGGGACTAGTGATACTGATTGGGCTGCAGCCTTCCCCAGAGACTAGAAGCGGAAGGTGACAATGCCCTCCAACTTAAATTTATGCATGTTATTTCATGCTATAATGGTCTTTTATAAATAATGCTACTGGCTACAGGTGGGTAAAGGGTCTAAGGGGGGGGGATGACCAATGTCACAGAACTGCAGTACTCATGAGAATAAAGGTCCTAAGCACAGTGATATTGAAGCCCAGCTTTCTGCTGCTATAAATGTGCTGAAAGTATATTATATGGCATGGAAATAAAACAAACTGACAATCACAGCAGTGGGGGAAACAGCTTTACTCAAACCCATTCCCCTCTGAAAGTGTACACACAGGGCCAATATTTGAGTTAGCTCTTCAGGAGAGATAAATCTGCAGAAGATAGAAAATGCAAAGTGACTCTTTGGAGATAGTGTCAGGATGAGGTTTGTGCTATCCCTGGGGGTGGAAGGGATTACTATGTCTTGTGAAGAATACCGAAGAAGGGTTTCAAGTAGGTTTATGGCCCTATAGCAAGAGGTTCTACAGATAAGAGAGGAGTCCTGAAATAGCCCATCTGTACTGGTGTAGTTCTAAAACTGCAGGTGATCAGGTCAAGCCAGAGGTCCTGTGGGAATCGGAGTAAATCATTCCAAAACCATTTTAGCCTCATGCAATTGTGTATGTGTATGTTCTGGCATATTGTTCAGTATCGTTGAGGCTTCCTTCACTAAAGGAACTTTGCTATATATGAAAGCTAATTTCTAGTCTCATGGTGCCACCTCTTATTTTTCATCCGTCCTTTCCACTCTCCAGAGCTAACAACAGCATTTGATTTTGGTCTGTTTTACTTATCATACTGTAAGGTACCAAATGATTTTTTTTTTTTTGGTATTTTGTGGTGACAGTAAATAGAGATGTTTATGTTTTATGTATCTGAGTTAATGCTATTAGATGTTTGGGTGAAAGTAATTTGAAAGTGATAAGGAAATGAATGAGCATTTTTAATGATGTGACAAACTATTGTTTCAATATTTCTTGAAATATTGAAACTAATATTTCAAGTGTAAATATTAGAACAATAACATACTAGCTTTATTGATAATTTTGTTATTTCATACTCTCCAGTATGTTTTTAACACTTGTCCTGTGCACTGATTTGTGATAAATGCCCTTTTTTTGCCAAACACTCTTTTAGACTCTGGAGAACCTAAGGAAACTAGAACAGGGAATACTCTTTTCTCTTTCCTTCTTGTAATTCATTAATTACATTTTTTTAATCACAGTGAACAAACATTCACACATGAGAGACAGAATTCAATCACAAGGGCACTTTCCTCAAAGTACCTTTATTTTCTATTCAAGATAGGATTAGATAATAATCTGATAATCCTGGCTTGTTTTGTCACTGATCTAACCGTATAGCTTCTTTTATGTACATTGCCCTAGCAATATGCAATGTTTTTTACAATCCTAGGAGAGATGACCTAAGTCTTCTTTTGTTCTAATCAAGATATACACACAAACTCGAGTTTCAAATCAACACAGTGACCTGAATCACACTTTTCCAGTCTTGAGTATTGCTACTGTTTATAGGCAATGACCATTTTCTTTAGTTATTTGTATGACCTCTCTACTTGATTATACTATTGCAACACCATGAGCTAGTGCTCATAGGCATCTTTCTCTTTCTACAGTAGGAAAATATGAATAGTACTCTGGAGAGAGTTATGAGTATTATAACGGGGAAATGAGCTGAAAGTTGGAACCAGCGAGGGGAAAAGGCAGTATACAAGAAGATGAGTAGAAGACAAACATAAAGAGAAGATCTTTGGGTAGTTACTCTGGAAAATAAAATGCCAAGAGAGAAGAGGACCATGAGGCATTTGAGGAATTGAATGAATTTTGATATGGGCAAACCGCTGGGAGATCTGAGAACCATTGTCTCTGAGTCTAAATTGTGGGAAAGACAATGATGAAGTACTTTAAAGAAATCCAATGAAAACATGTTTTACAAGATGTTGGCTTAATTGTAATCATTAGACATTATTAAACAATTTTAAACATGGTATTATATTTTAAAATTTTATTTATATATATATATATATATATGTTTCACATGTATTCTTTTTTTTCATGACAAGTCTACAAAATGAGTTCTTTGAATCATCACCTTCATACTTCTTTCAATTTTTCACTCATTTTTTAAAAAATCACTTTAGCTTACTTATATCACACTTAGTGATCTCAACTGCCAGAGTTAAATCCTGCAATGGACTCTGGGAGAAGAAAAGCTAAGTGGATTTCCTACTGCTCTTGCCTCAAGCTTTGTTTTGATAGTAGCTATGAGCAAGACATGTCTCCCTCTGCCATTTATAATGACGCTAAACGTCCTAGAAGATAGTTTCTAAGGAGAGAGAAAACGAGAGTGTGTGTTTGTGTGTGTGTGTGTGAAAGAGAGAGAGAGCAAGAGTGAGAGAGAGCAAGTGAGATAGGTTAGGTGGCTTGGAATTAGAAATAAAATTAGAGCAGGAGCTGAGTTTGTCAAGTGTGATAAGATGAGGCTATGATTGTGGCAAGGTTTGGGGAGATCAGAGATTGAAGTGCAGAATGATGGTGTGTTAGCCTGTATGATAGCATAATGGAAAGTAGTTGTGCGGCTCTTAAAATACATCATTTGTAAACTCAATATCCTGCCTATGGTTTGCAATTTCACATTAGCACTACTGTGAGGCAAATATGATTATACTCCATGGTACCTAAGCTCTTAGAGACATAGAGAGGAACTTAAGAGTGCCAACCTGAAGCTCTGTCTTTTATATGATGGCTTTGTCAGCTCACAAGAGGAAATTGGATAGAAGATAGGTGGGAGAGGAGTATAAATAAAGAGAAATGTCTTCAGTGCCTAGATCATAATCTTTCAACTCCTCAGTATCCACTCTTACAATCTTGGTGACACTTTTCTTTCTGTTCTTGATACAAGCATTTGTCCATTTGACTTTGGCTCTATCTGAGTTTATCTAAATTGCAGTTTATTTCATTCAGGCTTATTAACCTATCTATCCTTACAACATAAAAGGAATCTTGATATGGTGGTGCAGGGCCTTTTTATCATGTTAAGAAAGCTCTTGATTTGGGTTAATTAAATGCCAGGATTTTACATATAACATTCACATATGGAGAACTGCTTGTAAACTTGGCCATTTCCCATTTTATTTCCATCCTATAATTATTCTATATTTTTCAGAGATTGTTCCTCCAAGCCTCAAATAGCCATTAACTCTAGTGCTTGGATAGTATTGATGAGTACAGGAGAAGAATGCAACACATATACTAAATGCAAAAATAAATGTTCCATTTTCAGCCGAAAAAGAAGATAAAGCAGAATATGAGAAAGTGGTGGAATGGAGAAAAATAATGTTTCCTTCAATGATCTATAGGTGCCAATTTGGATATATACAGAAATGAACTTATTACTCTGAGTTTTTTTCTTTTGGTATCATGTACAGTGTTCATGACTCATGGAACATAGAGAAATCAAGTTTGCAATGACTTGAGAGCTTTATACAAGCTGGGTAGCTGTCTTATGCTAGAAGGTTCTATGCCACTAAGAGAGAGGGGAAAGTAATCATCTATTATACCCAGCTATTAACCCTTTGCAGTAATGGCTGTCTGGAATGATTTCACCACTAGTGTAACAGTGGCTTGAACATGATGGGCATAATCAATCACTTTAATCAATCACTGTATGCTTGGATTTATATCTTGTCCTGCAAGATAAAACACATAACTGGCACCATTACTAGGCCAGGAGCCTTTGGCTAGACAAATCATAGGTGCTAAAGCAAAACCTGCCGCTGTTATTCTAACATGGTATTAAAATGACTACTTGTAATGTATCACTATATCCTTAGATTAATGCTTTTATCATCGCATAACAGGAAAGCTTCTATTTACAGTAGCTGCTAATTAGCATAGAGACATAGAGACCCACTACTGGCTGAAGTGCAGGTAATAAGAGACAACAGAATGTTCACCTAATTGAGACATGTGTATCACAATCTCCCCCCCCCCCAAAAAAAAAAAAAAAAAAAAAAAAAAAAAACTCAGACATGTTAGTGGAAAATAGAACAGAAAATGTATGAGGGCAAAAGGTAGTGAATGAATACCAAGGAAGCGGTGTCTTCTGGACACTTCATGGCAGCAGGACATATGAACTCACAGTGCATGTGACAACACATACAAGACACAAGACACATGCAAGCTCAAGTCAGGCCAGCTCCAAGCATAGAGAACGGAGATGTTCAGAAGGTCTTATCTTTAGTTGAGGAGCTACTGGCGACTGGCAGCTACTTAGAGAGAAAGAGTTAGTTTTCTATGAGCATCTAGAACCTGGTAACTCAATCATGCTTCTCACTACAGATCAAAGAGTATGTGGTAAGCACAAGTTGGGCTTTGATGGGTTAAAGAAAAAGAAGATACAAAGCAGAGTGGGTTTTGAATGTGGTGTATCTTGGAGGGGATGGGGGATGGGTGTGAATATGATCAAATATACTTTATATAAAATTCTCACAGTTTTTGAAGTCATTTTGGTCATTCTTGGCTGTATGATGCACTACATAAAATCATATTATAGTTTTCTTTTTTTTACTTTTTTACTGCTTTAAAAGATGATATAATTTCTATTCTAACACTATTTGGTCTCAAAGGGGTAAATGGACTTAAAATGCCCAGATAATTTAAAAGAATTTTACTTTTAAGATTTGATACTTTGCTTACGTTCAGCTTTATTTTTCGGTTTCCGAGTAGAAATTTGAGTGGAGAATCTGAAAACATTATATTCCATGCCTCCTGCACAGATGGTTCTTACTTAGTAAGTGGATAAAATTGAAATGGCCATAACCTAGAGCTTTTAGTCTTAATAGTGTTCTGGGAAAAAGATGTTCTAGTTGCAGGTGATAGAGAGTGGCCAAGACTCTGACAGTGTAGGAAAGCCTGCCTGAAAAGCTCAAGTCACTTGATTATTGAGAAGAACAAAGCCTGCATTTTCTGAGATGCCTGAGCAAACCCAGCATTCAGAAAAAGTGGCATAAGGGAACTCTAAACATGTAAAAAACAATTTACGGCCAGAGATGACCTTTACTTTAGGGATGAAGGGTTCCTGGGAGACGGGAGTGAATTCCCTAAAGTAAGACAGAGTTCCTGTAGAAGAGCACGAACTCACTGGAAGAGTGAGTTTAAACCTCCAAGTCTTTATGGAAAGCTCTTCCAGGCCTTGAGGCTCTGCTTGCTCTTGGGCAACAGGGTGCCAGTGGTGCATGTTGGCTTTCATTGTAGTAGCTTAGCTGTTCTCTGTGTGTATCTGCCATGTCTGCTGCCATGATCCTTGCCCCACAACACTTGGCAGTGCGTATGTAACTCTCAGACTGCTTCAGGCCTCTTGGTTGGTGAGGAAGCTGATATTTCCTCAGAGACCATTCTGCTCATTTGGCACAGTTGAGCTCACATCTCTTGTCATTCACCCAGTGCTTGCCTACAATGTTCAAATGTGTTATCCTTGCCAGTTGGTGGGCTTCTGACAAACTCATGCTGTAGACAGCTTCCATCTCTTGTTTCTCTGGACATACTGATCCCATCTTTGGATCCACCGCTACTGATCCAGCAACTATTTTACCTTGCTGCCAGAGGGCTGGCCTGACCTGATTTAGAGGTTTTTCACTGAGCTATCCCTTTCTTGGCTTGCAATATGTTGCCTGTGCCAGTGGGCAGATTTCTTCCAAGGGGCTACTGCCACCTTGGGCTCTATTCTCCACTTCCAGTAGCTTTTTCATGGCTTCTGCCATCCTATTTGGCAAGGTTTAGTCCTGACATTCAATTGCTTCCATATTGTGGTTAGCATTCTCCTTGTACTGCGGCCTCCTACCTTCTACTTCTTTGTCTGATTCTGGTGCCCATGTCCCTTGTGGGTGATATGTATCTTCTGCAAATCTCATTAACTTCCATTTGAGAGACTCATGGTTGTGGAGAACATGTCATAGTATCATATTACTTTTTTTTTTTTTTAGGAAGCTGCTGAACTCAGATTTTCAGCACTGTTTGGTTGTTATTAAATAATGTTAGAAGTATAATATTTATCTCCAACCCTCAATCTAGCTGACATCTATGAGAAACGTACTAACTGTCAGATTCTAATCTCGTATTAATACAACTTGTTACTTAGGAAGACTCCTGGGGACCCTTTGCCTCGTCATCTCAGGGGAATCTTGAAGGAAAATCCCATCCATCGTTGTCACTTTAGACATGAAAATTTCACAGTTATTTTAGACAAACAAGATTCTAAATTCTAATGGACCAAGAAATAAAATCTAGGGAACTTGTTCTAGTATTTAACCTTTCTCTTTTAGAAATATGTCAGAGCCAAAGTAACACGATATGCTTAGCATGTCCTAAACACACATATTAGAGCTGGGTGTTTCTTGTGATCTTGGATAGGATTCAGTGGATATAAGATTTTTCCTTAAACTAACTCAAGAAAAATGACTACTAAATGTTGACATGTAATTATTTTATCATTATTACTCCATCTCACTTTTAAGGATTTAGGAATTCATTATTTAATGTATTGGATAGATCCCGACCTTATCTATAAGCAAGGGGAAGCTCACAACAGTCTCAAAATGTTCAGAGAGTAAATCCAAACTAAATAAATGATCACTATTGAAAAATGTGAGATTTAGGACTGGAAAATGGGCTTAGTTCTTAGGCACATGTCTTACTTACTGAGAGCCTAAGTTCTGTCCTTAATATCTATGACTGGGGGCTCCCAAGTTGCAAGAAAATAAATACCCTTTTCTCGCCCCTGCAAGCACCAACATGCAGATTCACATACATGCAAGCTGACATATATATATATATCCATAACTATAAAAAATAATAATTAAAATACAGTAAATGCAAAGGTATCAGCATCAGCTTGGTGTGGCTGGTAAAATGGTAGTCGTTATACTCCTTCGCTTATCTTGGTTTTCTCACAGACTTCCTCTGGCACCCAGGTCCTGCCCACATTTTGGTATCTCAGTATGGGTGGCCTCACTTTCTGCAAATGTAGCTTTTCCTTCTTTCCACTGTGTTCTGACATAGCTAAGTTGTCTAGAGTCCTTGAAGACCATATGCTATTTTTCTGTCTCATTTTTCATATGTTGCTGCTTCTGCTTAGAAACCTTTCCATCATCACTCTATGAGCTAACTCCATCTCATTCTTGCAGGTATTGACTAAACCATCATTCTTCATAAGACCCAACATTACTATCCATTCTCTTATTTTTCTTACTGTGTTATATCACTACACCTTTTTAAACTTTGTAGCATACTTATATTGATCACTGAACATTTGCTTATGTACTTTCTCTCCTTCAAAGCCACAAATTTCATTAGAACAAAGATCTTCATTGCTCATCTCCAATGGTAGGCACTTAATAAACACTGACAGAATTAATCTTAAATAGAATAATGAGTTTGTTGGCCATGAAAAGAGGAAGCCTGGAGGGTTTCTGGCAATTCCTTCGTATTTGGAGCAGTACTATCTAAGAATCTGTTCCTACATTTGTTTTCTCTTCTTCCTGGCCATGCAGAAAAACAGAGAAGTTCCAAGCCAAGTTTAGGCTGCCAAGATCTGAAGCAGCAGGCTTGTCCTAGACATGATCATCACTTCACACACTCAAGGCCACAGTTAATTTAGTGCTAGTTAAGCTGACATCCTGCTTCAGTGCAAGTCAGAACAAGCTAAAGAGCTGCAAACAGAGTAAGATAAAAGAGGATCAGTGATGAAAGAATAGAAAAGGCAGAGATAGACATAGTGCTCTGTTTTATTCCCGTTGTATACTGGGCAATTTCCTTCTTAGGCATGCTTTTGGAAACATCATCTTAGTCCTATTTCTTGTTGTCAACTGAAGCTATATAGGCCTTTAAATTTCTTCTCCATGTTACCGTCTTGGCGTCTTTCTGTTACTGTAAATATCAAAGATCAAAAAATAACTTTTATGACTTTGTTTATTAAGTGATAATCATGAAATCATTCCGTTGATCATTTACTATTCTAACTACCTGGTTTACAATGAGGTACTGACTTTCATTTTAGCATAGAGAAATATGATAGATGAGGAGGCCTACAATAAGCAGCTTATTAATTTCCTTAAATGCTATACATTATCACATGCTAAGAAAATGTATAACAGAGAGCCCTATGTGGGTTTTAGGAGTTAGTGAGAGAGGAGTCTCAATTATGAATTCAAGTTGATAAGAAGGGAGAGAAGAGTTAGCAACAATGCAGGTATCAGGTAGGGGAAAAGAACAACAACAAACAAACATGTATGGAGACCTAATGTGGAAGCAAGTGTTTAATTCAAAGTATGGAGGAGTGGTTTATGCCTATATTGTGATGACAGAAAAGGTGAAACATCAGGGAGGTTCTTCAACTTCCCTTCCTTCATGTCAAACATTCCCGTTTCACTGCTGTTCATCTTTGTGGCCCCCAATAACCAGTTGTAAAGGTCAAGCAAGTCTTCCTTCTCATTAAAGTGGGTCATTGCTTCTAAAATCATGATAGCTAGAAATAAATCTCCTGTATTTAGTGTATTTTCAAGACAAATAAAATATAGGAGATCTGTATTAAAATGACAATTATTTTGGAAGTCCAAAAATAACAAACATTTACCCTCGAACACCCCCAAAATACATAAAAATAATAAGAAAAATAAAAAAGCAAAACAGAAAACTGACTTTTCTTCCTTTGATTTTGCTCATGGAAGAAAAGGCACTAGTAAACTTGTATTGCCAACCAACTCAGCATAGATCTAACAATTGCAAAAAACATGCAGATTGGTAAACACATCCATAAAAGCATAAATAAATCAGTAATTTATTTTTGACATTAGGAACATCGAATGGCAGAGAAACACTTAAAGAAATGCTCAACCTCATTAGCCATTAGGGAAATGCAAATCAAAACTACCCTGAGATTTCACCTTACACCCATCAGAATGGCCAAGATGAAAAACTCAAGTGATAGCACATGCTGGAGAGGTTGTGGAGAAAAGGGAACCCTCCTCCATTGCTGGTGGGAATGTAAACTGGTTCAACCACTTTGGAAGTCAATCTGGCGCTTTCTCAGACAACTAGGAGTAGTGCTACCTCAAGACCCAGCTATACCACTCCTAGGTATATACCCAAAATTTGCTCAAGTACACAACAAGGACATTTGTTCAACCATGTTCGTAGCAGCTTTATTTGTAATAGCCAGAACTTGGAAACAACCCAGATGTCCATCAACGGAGGAATGGATACAGAAACTGTGGTATTTTTACACAATGGAATACTACTCAGCAATCAAAAAGGAGGAAATCATGAAATTTGCAGGCAAGTGGTGGGATCTAGAAAAGATCATTCTGAGTGAAGTATCCCAGAAGGAGAAAGACAAACTTGGTATATACTCGCTTATATAGACCTACAAAATATGATAAACATAATGAAATCTACACACCTAAAGAAGATAATCAAGAAAGTGGACACAGGCGAAGGTGATTAATCCTCATTTAGAAAGACAAATGGGATGTGCATTGAATTTATGACAGGAGTCTACCACAAAAGGCATCTGAAAGACTCTACCTAGCAGTGTTTCAAAGCAGACACACACACACATTTCAATTTTCTTATATAAATTAATTGTACTTCTAGAATAAATTAAATAATCATAATATACATTTTTCCTCAATAGTTTGTTTTTAAAATCTAAACATAGTGTAAACTAAAATTACAGGTATATGTGTATCACATTTTTAAACCAATAGCTTACATATTAATTTATAAAATTTTAAAAATCTATCCTTCTCACTCAGTGCACCTTTTGATACATTTTCTTTTATACTCCAAAGTTGTAATGATTTTTATTGAGTTGCCAGATATTCTTCATGTATCCTGGCTATCTCCCTTTGTCATGTATGTGCTGTGTATGCATTTTCTCCAACTCCATAGTGTGGCTATCTGTTGTCTTAAATATGTCTTAATGAAAATAGTCACTCATTTGGATTAAGCCTGATTTATCATCCTACTTTCCTCAATGATGATTACTTTCTGCATCCCGCCTTAAAAATATCTGTGTATTCCTAAATATAGACCTTCATATTTATTCCAACCACATTTCAACTTGTTGCTTTCTGCCCAGTGTTTGAACCTGCCAAAATTATCTTGAATCTCACTTCTGTCTTCTGCTCTATTTGCTATTGCCTTCAGCACTGTGACACCTGCAAATGAGAAACGTTATTGAATGTTGAACAGGAAAGAAACTTTTTTCAATTGTAATTAGAACCAAAGGTCACATTTTGCTCTCTATTTTTCAGGATATAATAGAAGACAAAGTCAAATTGTCTGTCCAAATCAGCAGCATGGGGGACTTTTGTGACAGTGGCTGTTTTAGTACTTTAGAGCCCTGTTTCTGAGGTCTGACATTACTTTATTGACTTAACTATTGACACCTATGTTTACCGCCTTCTTTTACAAATAGATTTTTCTCTTTTCAGAATCGTCTCCCTCCCCATAGTGTCGGATCAATTACAGTAAATGTCTTTTCTCAGTATTACCGTCATGTGCCCATCAATACAGAAACATTCATTAATATTTGGTGAATACTTCGAAAGCACATAATTAAAAAGCTTCAAGTTACTAAGTAGTATGTTTTTTCCCCAAAAAAATCAGCCATCACATTGTCCTAAGCCATCTGCACTTTACTACTTTACTTGACTGATGTATGAGACTTGTCATCCCTTCTGGTGTTTGATTAAATCTTCTCACATTTCCATCATTTCCCAGAGTATGCAGAAAATGGATATTATCTGAATAAATTGCTGTAGTAACTGTAATAAAATTCACTTAAATATGGAGCCCTGAATTAATGTGAAGGAGCTAAATATAGTGAACTCAACATGAACAGCTAAAAGGGGTTCATAGGAGTAAGAGGATTAGAAGAGTAAAAGAAGGAGGAGGACGAGAAAAAGGAGGAAGAAGAGAAAAAAAAAAGATGAGAAGGTAATGTTGAAGACCAGGATGAGAATAATTTTTTATTAATCCATTTCCTAAGATTATGTGAATCATAATTCAGACATATAGACAAACAGAACATGACAGAAGACCTATATCTATATAGGTCTATATAGGTCTATATATCTATTAACTATATTTATATAGTTAATAGATATTTAACTGCAGACAAATAAAATTAGATCCATTTCTCATACTGCATGAAGGTCAATCAAACCAGACAAAAAGATCTTAATTTAAAATGAAAACCACTGAATCTGCTAAAAGAAAACCTAGTTAGAACTCTTTAGGATACTGTCATTGACATGCAGTTTCTGAATAGAACCCCAGGATCACAGGAATCAGATCCAAGACCTGACAAATATGATCGTACACAGTTAAAAAAAAAGCCTACGCTGCAAAATAAATTATCATAAAGTGAACACATATCCTACACAAAGGAAGAAAAAAATTACCAGCTCTACTTAGGAAAAGGGATTAATATCTAGAATACATAAAGAAGTGTAAAAGTTCTATACCAAACCAAAAACTGCCTATCAGTAAATGGGCAATGAGTTGAACAGTTATCAAAAGAAGTACAAATGGCCAATAGATATTTTTGAAGACTTCAACATACTTACCTATTAGAGATGTGAAAATTAAAGCCACATTCAAATTTCATTTTGCCCCAGTCAGAATGGCTACCAGGAAGAAAACAAATGACAATAAATGCTGATGAAGATGCATGGACAATTTTTATTCATTGTTGGTCAGTATACAAACTAGTAAGGTCACTGTGGATCACTGTGGAGATGAGTGCAGAGGCTTCTCAAAATACCAAGAACAGATTTACTCACTATTATAAGCTATACCACATGCACGCGCGCTCGCACACACATACACATTCAAATCATGTTAAGTATAAAAAAAAACGCTCAGCAAACTACAATAAGCTCCTCAAATTGGAAAACAACAAGGCTTTACAAAATGAGAGGGAGAAGGGCAAAAGAAAACGTGAGGCAGGAAAGATGAAATCTGACAGTGTAATTAGAAGAAAGTAGCAAGGAGATAGAGAAGGGTGAGTGATGTTTGGAAGGATTGCCACTGAGCTGAGCACCAATGTGGCTCTTGTCTTTACTTCCTTAGTTCTTCATTAACATGTCGTTTACTTTACAGTTGATTTCATAAATGAGAGTCCACGAGTCCATGTGTGTATTGGTTACTTTTCCTTTGGCTATGAAAAACAGCTGACAAAACATCTTTACAGAGGTTTGGACACATTTGGGCTGTTGCTAGAATACAGTTCATCAGTAACTTGGAGTCTGGAAAATGAGACCTCAATGCATGCTTGTTGTGGGGACTCTTTCTAAGCACACTAATAAGGCTGTTTTCACATAGGACCTGTTTTCCATGGAAACAGGACCTTGACAGGAAAAATGAAAACTTATTCCACTTGAGTTGCCAAAAGGTGCTCCTATTAATACAAAGCCACTATGTTCTGACAGCTTTAAAGACCGGCTTGAGATCCAGAGCTTGTCTGTCACTTATCTTAAACTTTTATAGAGAATAAAGAATTAAGCATTTCTGGAGCAGAGTTTAGTGTCATCATTATTTCTACAGGAGACAGGACTTTCTTGGCTGTGTTTGCTCACTAAATCCCTGGCACAGTGTCCTCGCGTGTCTCCTTGAGATTTTTTTTGTTTTCTTTTGAGGCTTGTAGTTGTTAAAGTACAGTCAGATTCATCATTCTGAGGAAGGTTTTGTTTCTTATTAGAGACTCAAGAGAAAGCAGTTAGTCAAGGATCCTTTCACTTTCTACTGTCTGAGACATTGCAAGTCCTTGACTTTATCTTTGAAATTAAAATGTCAATATTAATAGCACCCTAAATAGATAACACTCCCCCCCTTTTTTTTTACCTTATTCCAGACACTGTTCTAATGTTTTAATAGATCAAAGAGCTTTCTCTTTCAGGAAATATATAAATTGAGTTCTACACTTAGCTGCACTGTAGCATTGAAGATCTTAATCCCTGGAGAACTTAGGTAACCCTCCTATTGCAGTAAAGTCATGTCTACAGACTTAACTGACAATGTGGCTCCGTAGCTACCATCTTTTATCTTTAATATTCCCTTCCGGATTATGAAATTATCTTTGAGAGCATAACATTACCTTGAGAAGTAATTCAGTTGTTCTACCTCTAGCCCTACTCAAATTATTTCTAGAACTTTATTGTCAGAATCTCATACACATAAGAAATATCCTCAGTTATGGAAAAATTTGGTTTGCTGAGATAAGACACATTTGACGATTATCAAGAGCAAAGCCAAATAATACCGTGCTCTGATTAAATGGGTATCTGTAAGAATGCTCTAAAATTGTGTTTGGCCGTGGAAGACACGGCTCAAAGTAGCACCATCTATAAGAGATGACCTTGATATGGAGAGGGTGATCTCATGCACTTGTAGAGGTGACAGGGACCCCAGGTGTCCTGCTCTATCACTCTCTGCCTTATTCCTCTGAGATAGCCTTTCTTATTGAACCTGGAGCTATGATGATCATCAACAAGCCCCCAAGAATCCACATAGCAGTGGGATGACAATCACTTGTACATCTGGGATCTGAACCGAGGTCCTATTTATTATTATTATTATTATTATTATTATTATTATTATTATTATTATTTAGACAGTTTTCTACCTACTGAATGTCTCCATCGACCCTGAACTTATAGTTTTAAAAGCATAGGGATGTCAGCATTTAAGTTGTCCTTCAAACAGCAGATTCTATTGAACTTCTTTTTAACCAAGAAGTGGAATCTATTCAGGCTCACTTACTCACTAATGTTTTTAGTTAGAATTACTCGAATCACTATGTGTTAATACAGCTTTATCAGAAAGCTTACAGCACTTACTGTATGGCAGCAGAAGATGAAAATCAACTCTTTTCTCAGAAAAAGAGGCTTCTGGGAAGAAAGAAATTCCCAACCAGTTATTTCAGTCTGATTCTAAGTTACTGATGGGAAGTCAAGAGGACAGGTACATCTTCAATTCATAAAGAAGAAGTCAGACATTTCTTCACCCAAATGATGAATCTTCTTTCAGCCTCACCTGTAACATAGACTACTTATTTACTGCCCATTCACTTCCCTTCTCAGTATTCTGTCTGCATAGTCTCCAGCTGACACATAAAAAGAGAGGGAGAGAAAGAGAATGAGTTGGCAGGGAGTCAATATATTTCAGTGTTTTATTACTACGGAACTCTAGTAGCATTTAGTTGGTGAGTCTGAGCAGAAAATGAGTATTTCTAAAGTGACTCAGTTATCAGGGGAAATGATTAAAGACACAACAAAAAAAATCCATGGATTAATTAACAGGTCAATGGTGGTTGAGTAGTGATTACTAAATTACATGGCTTGCATACAAGAGAAGGAATTAATCTCTGATGTTCTTATATCTCGTATGGCTTTAGTTGTTAGAATTTCATCCAGATCACTGAGAAGAGATTCCCATTGATTGGCTGATGCATAATGAGATCAGGAAAGACAATCTGTAGATTTCCTTCAATTCTACACATTCAAGACTCAAGACTTAATCTTGTTTTTTTTTTTTTTTTTTTTTTTGTCAGTGATACATCCTCCTTTCTGTAGTTACTGACAGTGAGATTTGAAGACTTGATTAATAATAAATAAAGCTGGCAGTGTTAACCATACTATGGAAGAAAAGAAAAATCAGGGTCAGCAAAAAAGACAAGTACTTGATTCCAGCAGGATGCACAGATTCTGGGAGAGAAGGGCAAGTCATAATGTATTCTTTGGAAGCAATACAAGTTTCAAAAAGGAGAGAAGCATCAAATGTATCAAAGGACCCACTGTGTCATTGATTGATTGAACACATGTTCATAAAGAACCACTGTAGAAATTCACATATGAACATATTTGCATATATGTACACAGCATAAAATTTCATATATATTTAAATATATATTTATATGTACATATTTTATACATTTGTATGCATAATGAATCTGTTTGAATGCACGAACCTGTGGTTCTGTTGGAGGGATAGAGATGACGTACAGAAGTTAACTGTTAGGTAATTCACCAAACAAAATGTTGGGGTTAAAATCAAAAGCAGAGCCATTTTAAGTATTGGCAGCTCAAAGGGGTGGTATAGGGGCAGTGAGGTCTAAGTCAGCACAGCCAGGGTGAGCCTCTTTGATAAGTCAACATTATAACTGAGATGTAGGAACCAGAACCTTAACTTACCATAGTATCTAGAGAAGATTGAAGGTTACAGATGTTTCAAACCCCTACATTTAGTGAAGAATTAAATGTAAAGGAAGCAATATGCCTATGTGGCTGAAGTGAAGTGGGCAAAGGAAGTGTCAAGAAGGAGGAAATTATGCCCGGGAGGTCAGAATTAAAATAGAAGAACCAAACACAGAAAAGTAAGCCGAGACTCTCGCTCTTCTCTAACCCAGTAGCAAAAGATAAAGCATGTAGGATAGTGGTAGAGAGAGGTAGTATTCTGAAGCAATGAGTGTAGGATTAAGCAAAAAGGAAGACACATACCTGGGAAGTTTTATATAAATACAAAGGAAAACAATGAAAAGAGGCATTGATCGATGGAGGATTCCTTTCTAGGATTGAGACCTGAGTAGATGGTGCATATATGCACAAAATACAATTATGAGACTGTTTGAACATCATCTGAGGATCTCAGAAGTCTCTGCTTAGAAGGTTTTATCTCATTTGCAATGACTTTTATGTCCATTAAATGTTTTCATATTTATTGATAATGAAATCAGTAGTTATGAAACAGTTGGTATCTATTTACAGAAAATAGATTTAAATAACTTTGGAAGGTAATAAGGAGGTTCAATATATTTCTCTGTCTTACACTAAGCATCATAGAAACATGGCAGACTACACTAATCACCATCTTTGTCACATAGTGTTCCTGAGTCTGTATTTACTGAAAGGAAAAAAAAATAGAGTATGAAGAACATATACAGGAATTGCACTTTGATACTTCATTAAAGTGCTGTAACTAGAGACCTTTGAAGAAAGCCCACTTGAGAAGTACTCTGATTGGTTAATCACTGTTAGTGGAGGAAATGGAGCCTCTGTCTGGGAGGACTTGGTACATGCATATTCAGTTTTAGCTTATTTAAACAAAACACCATCGTAGTGAGTGTTTGTGATGTGTGTGTATGTGTGTGTGTGTATGTGTGTGTGTGTGTGTGTGTGTGTGTGTGTGAATACATATGTATGGATATGTATACATCCACTCCAAAAATGCATATGAAACTTGTTCGTACTCAATTTCAGAAAGTTTGGTTTTTCATTATAATTAGGTATGTATCCAAAGGGAATTTCTGCTAAAGCTGTGCTGTAAGCCACTGCCCACATTTCCAAAGCTGCTGGCGTGGTTACTTATCTGGACGGGTGTTTCAGGCCTATCAGCTTGTTGTTAGTCATTGAACACAGGCAGGCTCTATAACAAACCATAAATAACTGACCATGTATATAAGAGAAATGGGGTGATGTCTCACATAACCCCTTCCAGTGACTAAACAGCAGGGGGCAAGCAATCACATGAGGTAAAATGCTACTTTCTTGAATCAGCTGACTTTTGTTACTGCAAACGTAAAAAGTTAAATCTAAGTGAGGGTAGATCTCCATTTTTCCCTGTAAAACTGGCTTCTCCCGATGAGAAAAGCTACCAGTAAAGGCTCCAGACCAAATGAGGGGAAAGGATTCTTTATCATTGTCTAAAAGAAACCACACTGAATGACATCAATATTTTAGCACATCCCATCCCATCCCATTCGCTTAAAATTTAGCTCCAACTTTCTACCTTAAAATCTTTCTTTTTCTTGTCCTATGTTTGCTTTAAGCAGAACATTGGCCCAGGTGCTAAATATTGTGTTGAAAACAGAGTGGATGATTTGGGGCTACCGAGCTAAGGAAGTGCCTCTCCAAAGCCACTTTGAGCAATATACTTATCACCTGCTTTTAGGGCTGGGACACTAACACCACTTTGAAAGCTGCAGTCTCTTAAAGCAAGCACAAGATCAAAGTGAGGCAACTGACATGCAGTATGACAAGCCTTTTAAACTTCGGGGAGAATGTCTTGGCCCTGTAATGCCTGGCAGCTCATGATGAGTAAGCAGCAGAGTAGCCATCTTTGCACCCAGAGATTTTTGCAAATTTCTCTAATCTTAGCCTTTCCTTAGATGACAGTATTCCATACTTATTCCTTTTCCACCATCTTATATTGAATGGTGGAAGCTGGGCCATGCTCAGAACATAGAGGAGTGATAGCATTGCCCTCTTGAGGACCGTGTTCCACAAATCTCCGTTTTCCAAGCAATCTTGTGCTTGCATCAACATTTTTGGTACATGATATTAGAACTTTTAATAAGCCTAAGATGTGTTCACCAATCCACATTTGAAAGACATTTTTGGGTCATGGCTTCTTGGCCTCCTGGTGTGAAGAAAATTGGTGAGCACCCCATGTGTTCCTTCCTAAAAACAAAATAAGGAATTTAGTGCTGAGTTTCTTGCTCTACTCAATTCATAATATATATTATTATATATGTAAATTATATATGTGTGTAATTTGTTCAGGGATCAGGGTAATTGTAGGTGTCCCTAGGATATAGACTACTTTTATCAAAACTATGCAAAATTCTTGTCTGCCCTTCTCTGCCATTGACTTTCAATGCCTTCCCAGCCTGAACAAAACCCCTTCATCAACTGCAGTGCAAGGCTAGCTACTTGAAATTCAATCCTTATATCCATAATCCCAGTTCACAAAACTGATGAGCTGTAAAGGAGAGGCTAAAATAATACTAAGCATCCATCATTTCTCAGTCTTTATAACAGGGTGTGGGGGCACAGACTTTTGTCTCCATATCCTCTGAAGCCACATTGAGAAAAATGGAGGCAATGTAGAAACCATCTGACATACAGCCAATAATCAATTGAAATTATTAATAGTCAAGTATTCTTTCTTCTTACCAGTTTATCTTATTCATCCAACAAATTTATCTAATCAGTAGTTTTCTATGAGTTACAATGAAGATAGACACAAATACTCATGTGGAACATTCACAAATTAAAGGCTGTGCAAATGTTGCAAGACTTTGCATTAGGCATTTTTCATGAGTTATTAGCAATAATAAGTCTGTTATTTCCAAGAAATGCATTTTCTGGAACACAGTCAAAACTGCTCCCTTTTCTGCTTACCCTCCTGTGATAAATTATGTTTCTCAACTTAAAGGAAATGGCATTTTCCTGAAAATTTGATGTGTCTTATCACCAGCAGCAGTCTTTTAATGTCCTCATAGCTGATACTAGTTGATTGAGATTAAATCACTTTGTACAACTTAGTGCATTTCATTTCTAAATTTTTTGTAATATTTGTAAGTATCTGGTATGCATAGGACATTATTCTATGGTAGGTAGACACTAGGAGACTTAGGAAAATGAGCAAGACATTCTCCAAGATTAAATGACTCACACTCAAGTGGTTCTACTCAGTATACAAATCAATAATTTAATGAGAATCCATAATCGAATTCATCTCCAAAGACTTCTGGCAGCATTTAGTTTATGGGGAACTCCAAACAGTGGCAGAGTGTTGGGTCTGTCAATTCATATTTATTCTAATGATATGCTGAAAAACAATAAGCATGGTAGTCTATTTAATTGCCCATCTCTTGAGCAATTTTTCTTTTTCATTTTATATTAATGTCAATTCCTGAGTGAAAATTACTTTTAATACAGTTTCTTGAATGGATCCTATGGGTACATCAGTGAATTTGATTTTCCCTAGGTGGGTAGTTACATAAGGGTATGTATATGAATGTATACATAAGGACAAGCTCTATTGGAAACACTTGATCTTGATTTTCTTAATAAATTGTCTTGGCATTACTAAATGACACCAGATATTCAGTGTAGAAGCTATATAATGACATCGCTTTCTCAAAGTAAGCCATTTCTTTTTCTTGTCCCTTTGAGAATTACGGAGCTCTGTGGGCATGCGTTTTACATACTTTACATGTGGAAAAATACCTACAACTTTCAGTTCAAAAGCACTTTATGGTTTACAAATTTGCTTTGGTATCATAGTTTACATTGTCTTCCATACATCCTGTTGCCAGCCAGGATAATCTTCTTTAATTACCAACCAGACTCTGATGTTAAAAATCACATCCTGATCAGTGATCCTACTCCAGATAAGTTTCAAATTTCTACAGTTTTCCTCTTTCTATGTATTTATTCTCATGAGACTAATTATGCAAACAAGCCTGGTGGTTATATCGAATGATGTGAAATTGTTACATCAATAGGTTTTGAAAAACAAAAGTAGTAAATTGTTTCTTTTGAAATTAAATAAGCTAGAAAAACTTTAGGAATGCAGTTCATTGATGGAATGTTGGCTTGGCATGCATGAGTCCCTGTGTTCAATATACATGACGCTAAACTGAACCAAATATATGTCAACATAAAAAGAACTAAACTAATAACAACACTGGTAATGATTGGATTAATTTTGTTTTCTACTTTTCTTCCCCAAATTTTCATTCTTCCTATATAAACCTCCACTCTTTCTTTGTCTAAATTTATAACTTCATTTTTTGGAAACCCTATTAGATTATGTAAATTTCCAAGGTGGGCTCAGTCCAAGTCTCATGTTTTTTAACACTTAAGCAAAGAGAGCTAAGTGTACTACATTATAATTCTCTCACTTTATTTATTTTAAGACAAAGCATAAATTTTAGAGGCCATTGAACCGGTTTATTTTGGTCAAAATGCATCCCAAGTGCCTCGTACAGTACATATCATGTAGTATGTCTTTATCAACTAGTTCTTGAATAAAACATTAAACATAAAAGTGAAAATAACTCCAGAGGCATTTATTTCTATCATATCGACTGGTGATTGCAATGAATTATAATAACTTTCTTTTCCTATAGTTATATGTGAGTTGATCTTGAGGGAGATGTGGAAGTTCTCATAGGACTCTGTGTATGGTTGAGAGTTCTCTGAGTGTCTGTTATTATTACTTAAGAATAAAATTTGAAATGATAATGTAGGTGGACAAAATATGATCATTTCTATTTGTATATGGGGAAAGCAAGGCTTATGTAATGAGATTATTTGTTGGAGAAAACCATACTCATTTTGAAGAATTCTTCATTCAAGAGCTGAATCTTTCAGTTTAAATGTGGAAATTTGTTTTGTTTTGTTTTGTTTTTTTGCTATTGACTCATATAAGTTCTTTTTAAGTCTTTGATATGAATTCTCTCTTTAAAATATCATTTGCAAAATAGTGTTCACCACTTTGTAAACTGTTTTTTTCATTCTCTTGATTATGATAGCTGAGAAGACATTGGCTAGCCTAAACCAGATAATGTCACTTTCTTAAAGAAAAACAAAATAAAACAAAACAAAACTGTAAGCTAATATTTGTAATTAACAAAATTTATGCAAATATCCTTAATGAACATTTGAAAAACAAATGAAACATTGCATTAAAAAGATTATATACATTATGGGAAGGTATGATTTATTTCTAGCATTCACATCTAGTTCATGTCTATATAAGGTAGATCATCTTAACAGGCAGGAAGAGAAAACACACATGATTATATCAACAGATTCGTCAACATCAAATCATCTGGCAATATTCAACATCCTTTCTTAATAGACACTGTTGACAGTTATCCAATATATAAGGAAAGTTATCCAATATATTAAAGACCATTTGTGAAAAACCTATAACCAGTATTAAAAATGGGTAGACACTGACAGCCTTCCTTTTAGACTATGATACAAGGCTTGGAAGCCCAGTCTGGCCACTTCAAATTAAACAATACTGCAAGCACTGTAAGAAGCACAGTAATGGGAAGAGGGACTGCCTCTGACATAATCTGATTGGCCTGCTCTTTGATCACCTCCCCCTGAGCGGGGAGCAGCCTTACCAGGCCACAGAAGAGGACAATGCAGCCACTTCTGATGAGAACTGATAGTCTAAGATCAGAAAGAAGGAGAGGAAGACCTCCCCTATCAGTGGACTTGGGGAGGGTCATGCATGCAGAAAGGTGAGGAAGAGTAGGATCGGGAGGGGTGGAGGGAGGAGCTTATGGGGGGTACAAAATGAATAAAGTGTAATTAATAATAATAAAAAATATTAAAAAAAGAAGCAAGAAAATGAAATAATAGTTATCTAAATCAGAAATAAAGAAGTAATACTGTCTCTACTTGCAAATCACATGATGTTGTATACACAAAAACAGAAAGAATACATTAGATTGTTAGATGTAGCAAATGTATATCTAATTAATGACCTTACAAAGCTGAAATAAAGAAAACAGTCTTATTTATAGTAGTATAAATGATATACTATCCTTAGGAATAAAATTTACCGAGGTGAAAAAAAAATCTATATAGAGAAAACTATAAAATATAGATTTAAGAAATTGAAGAGAACATTAAATAAATGGAAATATATTCCTTGGTCATGAATTAAAAATGAATATTGCTAAGATGCCTCTGTTGTACAGATCAATATATAGATCTTGTGATATAAAAAAAAATTCCCATTTTCCTTACATGAAAATACCTTAAATCTTAAATACTCTGAACCCACACAAGACACTAATTAGCCCAAACATTTCTGATATAGGCAGGGTGAGAATATGCAAAATCAGAACCAAGCTGTGATCATCATACTTCTTGATTTATGAATAAAGCTATAATGATCAAATGGTATGGGATAAAACCAGAAGCACAGGCTGGTAGAGCATGATAGGAGGCCCCCAAATACATGAAGACTTAGAGACACCAACTTTCGACAAGGACACCAAATGGACATACTACACATAAACAGTTAGTTTTAATTGATGATGTTTGGAAAAAGCATTTTCAGGTGCAGAGAGGAGCAAACTTGACCCTTGTTTCCCATCACATGCAGAAAGTAATTAATACATCCATTGATTTATTAAGCAGAATTTGTATATTTTTAGATCATACTATGGAAAACCCCAAAACAACAGCAATGAAGGGCAGACTGTTAGGATGCTCATGCTCATACAAACAGGGGAGCAGGGTTATAATTTTCAGATTTAGCACTGTATGTGCAAAGTAGGCACACAAGAGAAGCGCTTAGTGTGAAATGAAAGGACATGACAACTCTTCTCATGGAATTGAAAACATCAAAGAATAAAGAAAAATATCACTAAACAGAACCTAAAGATGTGCAGAAAGAACTCAGCTTGGAACAACAGTGAATCACATAGTAGATGGTGGTGGAGGAGGAGAGGGTTTCATTTTGAATATTCTTATTCTCAGAAGAGGGGAGTTGGATGATTTTCTCCAAAAGTAGGTCGACTCCAAACCAAAGGGCAGTGATCTTTATGTTTCCCTCGGAATGATGTTTAGGTAGCTCTCACTTTTCCACTCTGGGAATCCAATAGAGCAGGTATGGACAGAGGTAGACCATAGTATTCTTCATCAGTCTGGAGTGGATGGCACCTTCTCCTTTGTCATAAGATTTTTGATTGTAATGCTAAGATACTGATCTGTTTTCTCTGAAAATAAGAGAGGAACAAATATAATTCCTGAAATATAAGGATGACTTGACAACACAATATAATTGATACACAATTATATTAATCTTTTCTCTTCGTTTTTTTTTTTCTTCTTCTTCTAGGTAAGTGAAACCAAAATTTACCATGCACACTGCAATGATTATGTCACTGATTGAGCATACAGTGACTGCACCACTGAGTATATCCCAAGATGACCTTCCAGTACCTTCTACATACTCTGCTAAATAACCAAGAAATATAACCTGTGTTAAGAAATGTTTACACGGTTATATCTCTAAAGAAATGTTTGTATGGTTATGCCTCTGCACTCTTCTTTAAGGTAAGTGAAGCTATTCCAGTTGGTTTGCACAAAAATTCACTGAAGTGAATGTCAACTTTAAAACAACTTTAAGGCTAAGGGTCCACTTAACATGAGTCTTCCATCCTCACTCATTTGTTTTCCCTTATTTGACTGACAGTAAAGACATGTGGAGGATTATTCTATCATTTGAAGAGCAACTTCCTGTGCATGTTGGTGTTTGTTTTATTCTCATTTTCTTCTCAAAATAGACTCAAAACTGGATATTGCCTGGTTTGGGTGTGTTCTATGATCTAGGGTAATAAAATGGATTGCATAATCCTTTGTGTTAGCAAAATTCGGAGGTTGGTGTTTTAATCTGAAGAAAATTAGTTCTTTGAAGTGAAGTGTGGAGTAGTAGTTATTTGGCAAGATGAGTGATAAATGGAAAAAGAATCCTTTGAGTATTCGAACACTGACTGCTCCTCCAAAATTGGTGTAGAAACTTCTTGGTCACTGTCCAGTCCTTGGCTACTCTTTTAACCTTTTACACTTACCTGTTCTTCGCTCTACCTTCCAAATTCATATTGCTCTCTACATAGATATCAACCTGGCTGTTTTTTTTTTTTTTTTTTTGGCTGTTTGCATTTGCCATGGGCATCTCAGATGTTCCAATGAAGTGACTTGTATGTCACTTGTTTGTAATTTGGTGCAGGCACCCCTGCCTTTGACACACCTCCTTATTCATAATAATTATCCTCACTGATGAAGCTCATCAAGCCAGGCCCCTCTGCTCACCTGATGAGGACAGATTTTTTCCCAAGGTGCTGCTGATTCCCTGTTTGAGCTTCTGTCATCAATACCCATGTGTGAAATTATTAATTACGGAGCACAATAGAATGTTCTCACAGCAAAACACAGAACAGCTTTCCTTGAAGGTCACAGTTGGAACTTGCCTTCTGTGATACATTATTATAAACTAAACATTTCATTTTCCTTCCTTGTTAATTGAGTGCCTCATCCAGTGATTTACAATTGTGTGTCATGTGGGTCTTGCTACATACAGAAAAGGTAAGATGGGCTGTGTTGCTATTCATTGTTTGGCTTTTAATTTCAGAAATAAAAATTCCCCAAATGCCTCTCTTAAGGGGGTAAAAATAAATACTGATTTAGTTCTATACTGTAACCATCAAATTTTGAATTGTGTCTGTTCTCCTATAGCTCCATGGCTCTTGTGTAAGTAATGTGTATATGTCATGTGGAAAAAGCACTAACCTCGGAGCTGTAAATCTGTCCTTTAACGAGAACTTATTTCCTTTTACTGTGAATTGTTTCTTACATATACAAAATGGTTATAACGATAATTACTTGGTGATATTATGCTGAGTGTGCTGAGATATACCTTCCAGTCTTATTAATAGGTGGGAAAGACCAACAAAAATGTGTATCACCACAGAAAAAATGTCATGTAACAATAGATGTGAAATTTCCGGTGAGGAGATAAGTAATGACATCTTATTTGAAAAAGAGGTGAGATGAGGAGGAAGGAGAAACAATCAGGGTAGAGGTGATAGCAATGATGATCTTATTCCTAAAGACAAATATCATAACTCCTTTGAAGCATTGTTTCTGTTGTTTTACCATTTCTAAATAAATATGGACAATCTCCTCAGAGACAATTACCTTTGCCAACTTCCTGGTACCAGTTACCGCAATATTGATCAAGATAAAGGATGGCTGCTTTATTGTGTGTTGGTTGTGGATTCTGATTGGAAAATACCCAAATATGGGTGATGGCAGCCACACATATGGTGACCCAATAAAGGAAATTTTGAAGTGCCACCACTGAAGAACTAACATCCCCCCTTTGCTTTCTGCCCTGTGTGCCATGTGTACTAAGTGTGTACACATGTGTGCCTGTGTACCTTCATTGTATCTTCACAACAAATGTTTGCAATCAGAATTGCACTTTGGTTTTTTATAAGGGAAACTTAGTAGCAGATATTTGTGCAATTTGCCTCAAACACTTAGGTTTGAGCCTCTACTCAAACATAACATGAATATTTGCCTTCTGTTAAGTGATATGACATTTCCTTACATTTGAGTCACTTGTTTTCTGAAAACATTTTACATAAAAATTACCATAACAACTACTGTTTTAAATATCTTCCATGCATTTCATTCCCTATTAAGTATTTACATTATTTCAATTAACTGCAATAACAGCTCAAAGATACTACATTGTACTTAAAATAAAGGCACTCTAAAAGGTTGAAAAATGATCACTAGTTGAGAACGGGCACATGCTGGTATTCCAGCAGACTGAGTTCAGTTCTTAGGACCCATTTCACACACCCATATCAGGCAGTTTACAAACATCTGTGATTACTTATCAGAGATATTCTGGCTTTCAGGGAAATGCGTGAGCACACAAACATACACAGACACTTTTTTTTTTCTTTATGTGACTCTGTAAATCTGTAACTATGATAGAGTTAAAACTAAATGGTGTTGCTGATCTTTCTGGTGACTCAAGAGCATCTCATAATCAAACATGCCACACTCTGTAACTGCCGTTCTTAAGCAATATACCTTCTAATACCTATAGTGGAATGTGTGATATGATGGCCTATGTATTTCAATGAAGAACATTGTAGATCTCCCAGATTGGTAGAGTGTCCCTTACAGCATAGCTCTGTAGCTGTAGCCAGGTCTATAAATACAGGACAGTAAGAGAAACAGAGACTACATCTCATCTAGTTGTTGGCCACTCAATTATGCAGAGGAAGCGTCCATCCACAAATCATGTAGTACTGTTCATTCTCATAACCAAGAGCATCCTGCACATCGCTGCTGAGCTATAGCTACAATTTGAGTGAGTCTCCAGGATCAAATCATCTGTCTTCTGTAGAACATCTGAGTAGCTGAGACTGCTTCAAAATACTCCCATATTCAATATAACCCAGGAGAATTCCTAAATCCTCACCCTCTTCATTCTTTTGATTATATTTTCAAAGAGATAGAATTTGAATTTATAAGACATGCCTTTCCTAAATACAGTTCTCTAGTTAATGCTTGCACACCTCTGAGTGCTATCATCTGAGTACAAGGCTTTGATACTTCTTAATATTTTGCTATTCCTTTTCATAGATGTTGGAATGTCTGTAGAATAATTTCTCAAAATGGATTTTGATCAAGTCATGACAATAGGATATAAATGCCCCACTTGTGTGGGCAAGGTGGGAAGGCAGGGGTCATTTCACTGGAAGGAAGAGATGAGAACAAGACTGCCTAATGAGGTGGGAAACATTCTTCTACTAGACAGTTTCCCTTGGGGCCAACTATGTATGCTCTCTGCTACACATTCTCTCGTTTTGAGTAAGACAGAAAAACTCTGGTGCTAATGATCTGATTTCAGAAAGTACATGCATGATGGAATCACCTGCTTTGAGTTAACTGTAATGATTCCTTTCAGTAAAATACGTGGTGAGCTAAGAACACATCTTAGTATAGTTTCTACTTTCTGGCACAAATTGTATCTATTTTTCTCAATTCTATTAGCTCTTCAGGTTAAGCCGGACTTGGGATAGAACAAAACAGATAGGAAGGAACTGAATGCGTGTGTTTTCCTTATCCTAAGAGTGAATACAAAACCTCCAACAAATAATATACTGTAAAATTATTTTTATAAATGTAGAGTTGTAAACACACATGTTCTATTTTGTGGCTGTTATCCCCTCTCCCAGTAATTACATATAGATGCATACATATAAAAATCACTCTATTAAGTCATTAGAATGTGCTCTTTATAGACAGAGTGCATATCTTACTGATAGTCTTTACTAACGGAGTCTGTAAGCTGTATTCCAATTGTATCCTTCTACTAAGGATCCAGGATTTCATATAATATTCCAGGCGTTATCTTACAAAGAAAATTCAAGTTCATTTATTGACTACATTACCTGTCCAGTGATGTGAGTACTATGGCTTTTTCTCAGCTGAGGATGCTCTTCCACCTTTTTTTTCAAGGTGGAAAGGGTTGAGGAGAGTGAGTTGAGATGATAGTCATATATGTAGTGCAGTTAGATAGCTATTGTTCATAAAATTTTAACTTATGGAAATCACTCAGAATAGTCTCCAGAAAATAATAAATATTATTTTGTAATTGAGCTATAAACAGAATTCTAAAAGAAATTCTCACGCACTGTTTGAGACTATCTGCTTTTCATGTGTAGTACTAACATCTTTGTCATTCCGTAGAAAAAGTATTTCTCTGGAAACTTTCTGTTTGTGAAAGTGGAGATGGCTCCATAGATTAATTATGGAACTTTGCTTCTGTGAGGCACCACATTTTTAGCATTCATATTTCTTCCTGAAGGAAAAGAAATATTTTTGACTTGAGTTTTTAAGCTATAATATTTAACTCCTGGTCTGTGCAATTAATCAAGTGTTTCCATAATCTGGTTACTCTCTTGGACTTGTAGAATTTCAAATTAGTAAGGCTAGAATTGTAAATTACTTTTGCATTTCCAAGCTGAGTCATATGGATAAAAGCAAGCAGAAAAGAATAATAAAGCAATAACTTAAACTGCAGAGGGAGAATAGCAGCACTCACAGTCCAGAACTGCTTTAATTACTTGGCTATTTTAGATTTAGGGATTTAATTTGAACAATTATAATCATAACTGCACATCAAAAACAAAACAAAAAATGATCTTGGACATGTGAGGAATTCAGGCCATCTGAAGCTAAACTTCAGTGTTGTTGCTTCATATATCCTAGGCATGACGTGACCCTTTAGCCTACATTGGAACACCTTGCTCATATGCAAGACTGTCTCCGTTTTATTTCTGGATGAGTATAAGAAAGCTCCCCCTTTTAGATCTATGCTCTTCTCTGCTTGTAGACCTCATCGCTGGCTGTTCTACTCTCCTAAGGGATCAACAATCTTTGCTTTATAAACTTATGCTGCGATACTGCTGGGTTTCACCCTGCTCTTCTCACTGTTCTTCATCATTCATCAAAGGAATTAACCGATTTCATTGATTCTCAATGTGTTATCTAATTAGCTCTTAAGTTTATTTGTGAAATAAATATCTCTCCCAAAAGAGATAATAGAAATTTCCTGCCCTGAAAAAGGGCACAATCTTCGTACTTTAGGGGGTCAGGGGTTCTGATGATGTTTTGTGCTCCCTGGCAGCATTTCAGTTGAATTCTGATAGATCAAGACTATTCTAAGACAAATACCTTGAGTGATTTTGTTTCGTTATTTTGTTTTGTTTTCACAAGTGTGTGACTCTACTTTTCTTTGTAGTTCATTTTTTTTTCATACATATTTGGCTTAGTCATTTTTATTCGCTAGAGAAATTTATTGTCTGAGGATTCTGTAGTTTGAACAATAATTTTTAAATTATGACACAAAGCTTGAGAAGAGGAGAAAGAAAAGTGGGAAAAAGACAGGAAAACAAGAGAAATAGAAGAACGAAAGGAGGATGTGTAAAGTGAAAAATAGTACCTGAAATGTATTTATGGTATAAGACTGGCACAGTGTATTATGTAAGGAAAGAAAAAAAAAAAAAAAAACCTCTTTGACATAGAATAAATTACTTCAAGTCTTTACACCTGTTAAATATGGTCCTGGGGGCTTTAAATATACAACATGGTCTATCCTAAAACACAGTGTCATAGGTTTTACTGTTGCTCTCGCTGCTTCTATGATTGAAAAGACAGAATGCCAACATTATGTGCTCCTACAAAATGAAATAATGTAAGGTCAATTGACTCGCTTAATATGCTTATCTAAAAATGAGGAAACTGGGGGTTGATCCTAGACAGCACTGTTCTACAGCAGTGGTTCTCAGCCTGTGGGTCAAATGACCCTTCCACAGGAGTTGCCTAAGACCATCCTGCACATAAGATATTTACAATTCATAACAGTAGCAAAATTAGAAGTATAAAGTTGCATAGAAATAATTATATTGTTGGGGGCTTCACCACAACATGAGGAACTCTATTAAAGGTTCACAACATTAGGAAGTTCTCAACCACTGTTCTGGTCTCTCCACAATAATAACACTTCCACCAGCAGCAGAGAGTCACACTTCCGATCACTTACTAACATCAGCCACCCTTCTAAATATTTAATGCCACAAATCTCTATGGATCTGAGCAAAATTGTTTTTCTGTAGAGTTAAATAAAGAGAATAACTTTCCAGGTTTCATTTATCTATACACTCATACCTACTTAATGGAGGTGCTAGGATTCAAGTCCAGTCCAACTAATGCTATCACTTAGTCATCCATCGCTAGGTAGAAATTATGTAGTGCAATCTGGTATACAAGTCCCACAGCACACTGTGCAGTTTGGTAAGAATGAGTAAATGTTCTCCCAGTTTAGGTGCAGGGCACCGGGAACCAGCGGTTGAAAAAGTTCAGAGGGAAGGTAAAAGTTCAAAGGTGCTTATTTGCTTAGTCAAGTTGTCTAAAAGAGAGGAAATGGATTTTCATTTTGGGGAGTGGGGGATGTCAAATTTGCATGAACCCCAAGAACACAGTACTGGTCATTTTGAGGGTGCCTATCTACTTCCTCTCCCTGTGTCCACCATACTGACATTTTTAGTCTTTTTTTCATCTTTCACTTTAATCTTGGGGAATGCGGTCAGATATCACGTGATATTCAGGATATCTGAATAACAGGTCTTTCCTTCTAGCCATTCCTTGCTAAGTCCTTTTGCTTGAGTTAATTCTTTCCAAAATTTCACTCTCTTATCTCCCCAGAATAGAGAGTGACCTCACCACACCTACATCCACTTTCACATGGAGCTTGTCATTCCCAGGAGAGCTGCTACATCAGACATCATTCTAGGGGCTCTTATGTGCTTCTTTCCTGCACTTCTAAGCACAAGGAGTCAATTTGATTTTTTTTTCAGTTCTCATGAAGTTCACATCAGATCTGTATGTCTATGAATCTACTCTTAATTAAATTTTCTATGCCAGCCATTTCCACAACTCTTTGAAGATATATTTCACATTAAATGGATGAACTCCTTGTGAGTTGCCAAGTTCTTATCTGTGAAATAATTTCAATAAAATTTTCTAGTGACTATTGCTCCAATTTCATGAATGAAACAGAACTTTCATTATTAAGATATAGGAAAAAAAAATCTCAAAACAAAGCAGAACCCTTTTACACTAAAAAAAAAAAAAAAAAAAAAAAAAAAAAAAAAAAAAAAAAAAAAAAACAAAAAAAAAAAAAAAAAAAAAAAAAAAAAAAAAAAAAAAAAAAAAAAACAAACAAAAAAAAACAAAAAAAAAAAAACCCTTCAGGAAAGAATTTTAGGTTGTTTTTCTTTATCATCTTAGGCCAGCATTTGGGAAATGCTAACATACCTATGGGTGTGCTGAAATGTGCTTAGCTTTCTTTAATCAATTATAGAATACCCCTTAGCAAAAGCCATTTCTTCGGAATCTGTGCTTGGTGCCTGACCCAGTCATAGTGTTTATACAGCTTGGAGCAATGGAATTAGTCATTAATCCTGAGTATTTATAAGCACTTGGTGCCCTTTTATTGCTTCTTTCATGTGACTTAGGAATGGGTAGTGTCTTCTGTGTGTTATTTCAAGGACATTATTTATGCATCTCTCTCTCTCTCTTTCTCTCCCCCCCCCTCTCTTTTATCCCTACTATACTTCATCCATTGCTTAGGTTTTGGGCTTACAAAGAACACTTAAGTGGCATATTGCCCCTATAATGTGTTTTTTTTTTTTTTTTCACCTCTGAGCACCTAAATACCCTTTGTACTTCCTGTGTCTGAATAACCCCTCATGAAGGGGACCTCAATAAGTACTAGGGACCTGTGGAGCAGAGTAATCCTTCCTGTGCTTAGGCCATTGGCATTCTCAGTTAATCCTTGAGAGAGAGAGACACACTCTAGCAATCCACAGATCCCACAGCTACCTAAGGGCATTCCCATTATCTATCTAGTTTCCTAAACTCAAAATGATCTTCTATGTCTAGATGCTTTTAGAGGAAGAGACCAAAGAGAATCCAGAGTTTATACCTGGTATGGGTTGATCCTGTCTTAGTCTCCAATAATGTTTGGTGTTCATCACTTACGCTCTGGTATCATTCCCCCAGCTTCCTGGTTTCCTGGAAACCATTGGTGTCTATTGTTTCAAGAATACGAATGCAGGTTTCACACACCTCAGTGAAGCCATACCTGGCCATAGTTACTTCCTCCCCACTTCACCCCCCTCTTCATTTGGTACATGGTTTTACTTGTTGCTGTGAAAACAACAACAAAACCCATACCAAACCAAACGAACCAAACAAAAGAAACAAACAAACAAAAAACATACTATCTTATACAGATATTTGTTGACTCTTCCCAGTAGAATGCAAACATTAGAAGCAAGGTGTTTAAGTGCTATGATTCTGTTCTTAGGATAAGAATACGAATATGATCTAGCACCAGATATCTCATCAGTAGCATAATTGATGACATACGTTTATCAGATGAAGTTAGCATTGCAGTCCATTCTTCATCAGACACTAAATATTCTCATTATCACAACCTACCTCGAATTATTTACAAGAACGCTAAAGAATTTAACACTTGTGTCCGTACATTCACCTGATATGATCGGTCTTCCCGATCTCTGCAATGGCCTATATTAGCAATGCTGAGTGTAGTAAGACCATGCCCTTGGGTCCCTGTAATGAACCTTGATGCAATTCTCCTGTGTCGTCAGCAGGGGGCTCAGAAAACCTTTTACCCATTGCAATGGCTACTCAAATTTGGTGCACTGTTTGCTTTATTGTGGGAAGAACAAGAAACACATATTCTAGAGTTTGTTAACTCTACTTAATCAAAACACCCCGCCTGTTTTAAACGACACTTCTATTTTTCTAATAAGAATTCATATCGAAAGTTCAGCAATTGCCTAGAACTAGGTAGGTGATTGTGCAGCATCTTCAGGAACAGCAGAATGCCAAGTGTGGAAACGGAACTGATTGATTTGTGTTTCCAATTAGAGTTCATAAAACTGAAGCTCTTAGCATATTTTCTATCTTTAAATAAATTTGAAGGATTACATAAAAGTAACCGAACTGCTATGAAAACAGCCTGCTTCTCTTTAGCTTGTGTCTTTCTAAATTATTCAGCGACTTGCTTGCAGCGACTTGCCTTTGCTTTATAGAAAAGACCTTTGGCTCTTTTTAGTTCACCAGAAAGGAATTTTTCCAGGCATGGAAGCAGCCTCCATCCACCCCTCTAAAGCACAGGATAGAGGAGATGCCTAGCAGCATTTTTATAGCCCCCTTTTCTACAGCATAGGGGTGTTCATATTGCCAGCGTTTCCTCAGTTCTTTATCAGGGAAGAACAAACAAGCTGCCTGCCTGACATTCCCTCTGACTCTTCCAGTGTATCTGGTGTTTGATTGCCAAACACTGCTGGCACCCTTTCCTCATCCTGTCTTTCCACCTGCATCATCTTCTTGAATGCCAAAGCACAAGTAACTATGACCAAACTGGCGTTTCCAAAGGCTGTTTCATTGTTGGTGGTGGTGGTGGTGATGGTGATGGTGGTGGTGGTGATTTTTTGTTTTGGGTTATTTTGTTCTTTGTGCGCTTAACAAGATTTGTGAACCTGCATTCTCCTAAGCTGAGTAATGATTGCTGATGGCATTTCCTACCTGATTCAATCAGATGGCTGGCTGATGAGCTACGAAGATAACTGACAGTATGTACACATTTTGTGGAAACATACCATATATGCAATACATACGCATGTTCTTATGCTGTATATCCACATATCATGATATCACTATGTGCTATGGATTTGAGTAGATAAATGCGTACACCTGTGCATCTTTGTATTAGTCTAGGGGTATTATGAACTGATTCTTATCCTGATAGTCAGAAACTGTTCTTGCATTGATCACTAAGTAGAATAAAAATGGTTAAAGTTCTACTTCTACAACTTCATATTTTATGCAAAATTACAAATATCATATTATAAAACATCATGGACATTTGTAATGACATATAGCTAAATACACCTTATTACAAGGGACATGGTACTATGCCTAAGCGCAAAAGTGAGAATTCTAAACAATATTTTTAATTTTTTTATGATAATACAGTTTCATCTTTCCCTCTTCACTTTTCTCCCTCCCATGTGCTCTTCTTTTCTTTCAAATTTATGTCCTCTTTTCCTTTATGAATATTTATATGTGTACATACATGCATTTACATCTTATATACATATTTATCAACATCTTAATATGTATATAAAAACAGCTCAGCATATATAAAGTTACTTGTGAGGGGATGTTTTCAAGGCTGATCATATGGTATCACATAACCAATTAGTGTGCCCTTCTCTGAGGAAATCCATTTCTACTGCTCTCAGATTCTTTAGTTGCCTAAAGTTCTTTGCCTAGGTTTGAGGCAATGAGCTTTCATCATCCCACATTAGCAGGCCCGTTGGTGCTTTCCTTGTCCAGGTCATGCTTTGGCAGCCATGTTGGTAAGAGTTCATGGATATAACTTGAGATATTTCTAGGAGATATAGTCTCCTTATTCTTAGGCTTTACATTCTTTCTGCCCCCTTTTCCACAACGTGAAGTGAGATTGTTAATGAAGCCCAAGTGTCATGAGTACAAATGTCAAGAGATGGGTCCTTCACAGTTTGTGAGCAGAGCACATCATGGTAGGAAGGAAAGGGAAAGACAAGGTAGAGAGTAGGTCAAAGCTTGAGTGTTCTAGATTATCTCTTCTTTGAAAAGAGCTGGATGTAGGCTAGTGTCTATACCATGTGTGAAGAATCAATGGCTCACAGAGCAAGAACTAGATCAACATGGCTGAATTCACTCATTCAATTGTTCACAAAACAATCTAGTGATGCAGCATTCCATTTTGTACAGTCTTGGGCACATTCTTTGTTGTGTCTAAATGCTAAGGGTATCTCACCATTTCTTTTCTCATACTGTTTTTCCAATCTCCTTCCTAAGGTCTTCTTTTGTTTTCTTACCTTAAAGGGGATTTATCCAGCCAAATTTTATCACAACACTCATTTGTCACAGAATTAGCTAAGCAACCAGTTCTTGTGTGTCCCAGGAAATTGAAAATCTATGGAATTGCTATACACTTTTCTACTAGAGGCCTATAGCCCAGACTGGTACTTGACACAGGCAAGACATTTGGTAAATACTATTATGCATTTTGAGTCTAGTGAAAATAGTATAACTGTGAAGAGATTCAAACTCAGAACCTTTTGCAGTGTATGTAAAGAAAATAAATTTTATATAGAATCTATTCATGTCCTGAAGTAAAACAATTCAAAGTACTTACACAGAACTATGGTGCATAGTAAAATTATGGATAATGTATAGATACATATTTTCAATATAATCAGATGCAACTACTTTCTGGTTCATGACTCCATATTTCCCACAGCTGTAAGTACTGAAAAAGAGACATAAGTAAAACATGAGATGCCTCTGGGATATTGGAACTGATGTTAGAAGATATAAGAATGATTTTGTCTTATGAGTGTAACATCCTTATCTTTATAATACTCTTTCTAATGTGCAAAATCTGTCATCATTGACAGCAACACTGGAATCATGAATATTTATTACTCATTCTACAAGGAGTTGTACAGTGTGGTCTAGAAGCATTCCTTGCCTGTATGCAAATGTACGAGCTGTAACAAATGACATTTGTATGGGTGACAAGGTGAATTTCTATGAGCTGCCCCATGTCCATCAACAACTAACACGTCAGTAGATCATGCCTGTGCTTACACTTCTTAGTAAACAGGTTGTCACATTATGTGGTGGTGTTATAAGACTGTCCATGCTATCCTATACAACCAGAGCTATGCTTTACAGAGACAAATATGGTTGTAAATTGAATGTGTGTTTTCTTATTTGTTTCCAAGAATGATTCCTTATTTCTTCTCCTGTATTGTAGAGAGAATGTAAGCTCCACTAAGGTAGGAACTGTGTATGTTCTGTAATCTACCTACAGCCCAAATACCCATCATAGAGTCTTTCATGCACAGATCTAGCTGTGATTAGGAGAGTGCAGCATAGAGTTTGGGTTCAAAATTTACTTCGATCACACAAACATTTCCACAGATACAACATGGAACATTTTACAGGAATAGTTATATCCTAGACTTTCTGGATTCCAGAAAAGCTTCACTATCTACTTTCAAATATGACATCAGGGGAAAAGAAGAATAGGGTGCTTTACCCATGCATGTGAGATTATGCAATTACCAGCAGGATCTCTCACCAGCATAAGGCTAAGAAGGTACTTTATGCTACTCTATCTCTCAACTCCTCTGTAAAATGGAATTTACAGTGGATATAATATGATGGTTTTAAATGTGAAAAGTTTATCCCAGTGGTCACAGTTACCCTATTCTAAAATATAAAACAACATCCTCTAAATTGAATGTGTAAAAAAATTAATTAACAAATAATGTATTTTCTTGTTAAGGTTAATTTCTATGTCTTTTTTTTTTTGATACATATGGGAATAAACTAGAGTTATAACCTAGAGTCAAAGATGAATTTAGTTAGACCAGCAAAGAAATCTTGCCTTTCTTTTTTATTTTAATTTTATTTTTATATTAATTACATTTTATTCACTTGTATCCCAGCTGTAACCCCCTCCCTCATCCCAATCTTACCTTCCCTCCCTCATTTCCTCCCATGCCCCTCTCCAAGTCCACTGATAGGGGAGGTCCTTCTCCCTTCCATCTGAATTTAGCCTATCAGGTCTCATCAAGACTAGCTGCATTGTCTTCCTCTGTAACCTTGTAAGGCTGCTCCTTCCTCAGGGGGAGGTGATCAAAAAGTCAGCCACTGAGATCATGTCAGAGAATGTCCCTGTTCCCCTTACTAGGGAACCCACTGGGAGACTGGACTGCCATTGGTTATATCTGTGCAGTGGTTCTAGGTTATCTCCGTGCATGGCCCCTGGTTGATGTATCAGTCTCAGAAAAGATCCCTGTTTCCAGATTTTTTTGGTTCTGTTGCTCTCCTTTTGGAGCTCCTGTCCCTTCCAGGTCTTTCCATCTCCCCCTTCTTTCACAAGTATCCAATTCTGTAATTTCTCTGAAGAATTTTATTACATATTCCATCACAAAAAGGTGAAAACAGTTAGAAGATATGATTTACCCTGACATGAATAATTGTTTCACAAGAAAGCATCACATAGACATATCAACCACTAAGCTACTGATTTGGCTCTAAGAAATCTAGAATTCAGCTCTATTCTACAGACAGCTTTATAGGTTCCCATGAAATCAATTGGATAAGATATCTGGAAGTTTTATTCTGTTCATAAAATTGTCATAGTAATACAAACTTAAAATGAAAAATGAAACTACTATCACTTTTATATTGTAATTATAATTACATTACCAACCTCCTCTCAATCCCCCCTTTGCCCTTTCCATACACTCCCCACATTCCTCCTAGCTCCCTTTCAGATTCATGGCCTCTTTTTATTGACTGTGGTTCATAAGAATATGGGCCTCCTTCTTTTTTTTTTTTTTTTTTAAGAATTTGTTTTCTCTGTCTTCTTTTAACCCCAACCTTATTATGTTTTTACTTTGTATCTATTATTAACATCTAATCATGAACTTTCTTCCATATTGCTACTTATACATACATATTTTTTCCATTGAATATATATGTACTCATAATTTTATTCAACGATTTGACCCTTCATATCAGACATATGAGCACTCTCTTTATTTTTATTAGCAGCACTATAAAACTCTCCTCTGAAAAGCTATATCTCTTTTTTAATTTATTTCAATATGCCTCTAAAACGATGAAATTCCGGATGTAGAATTACTTGGTCAGGGGACCTGAAGCAGTTCTTCTTGGAAAGGATAGTTCTAGGTTATCAGCAGCAATTCACAAATATGTCTGATTAAAAAGTTTGATTTTCTATACAGTTAGTTAACAGTGGCATTTGTATCTCATTTCTCTTCATTTCTGCATAATATCAACTTCAGACTGAGATCCAAGACATAAAATTTTCAAAGAACTATGCCCTTTTCTCATAGAAGTTCAATACTTTCTCCCAAATCTTTGTTCACTTAAATATGACTATTTTGATTATGTTTTTATATGGGTAAGATTCTATGTTATATAATATAATGGTTATTTCCTATCTTCCATTTTTCTAATTTTTTTTTCTCTTGACTCTAAGTGAAGCTGTAAAGCATGGATGAGTTCTTCGTCAGTGCAGTTGAAAGCTGCTGAAACTGGATAGTTGCCTCTGTGCAAATGCAGCCTATGCTGCTCTGTATCTTTCTTTGCTTAAAGAAAGTTGAGTTCATGGTACATTCGTGTTTTCTCTTAAATAAAACGCTAAGCCATATACCTGGAATCATTTGTTATTCACATTTCCCCAGAACATTGTTTTGGGATACTTGTTCCTTATACCTAACCTTCTTATGAATAATTGGATCTCTTTTATAGATCTTCTAAAAACAGAGCTTGCTCTATTTAAAACAATGACTGGACATTGCCCTGGGATTTTGATTGAATGGTTCTCTGTGACGTCTTCTCTATGGCAGGTTGTTAACATTTGAATGTTTTATAGAAGTGGATTCTCTAAAAAGACGTTGTTGAGTGCATCAGAAACCTTTTAAAATGGCTGTAATTAGCTACTCTGGGAGAATGTTATAGGTTTTGATGGGCCCCTCAGTGGCAGTTCCAGTGGCCTATCCTGTTGACTGACAAAAGATTGTAGAGGAATATTTAATGTTGTTTTAATTAAGAACTCCTAAAAGAAAATGTCAATTATCTTCTATTAGCCTGAGGCCTTATCTTTCCAAATTTTCCCTTACCCTCTTTAAAATGATACACAGAATAGTGCTTCTTTAATTCCCCTATGGAAATCCATCATCCTTTGGAAGAAAGACCAGTGTTTAGTTTTAATATCCTGAGTTAATGATGATTTTAAGACTTAGAAAAATAATATTGCCTTCAAAATATCTATTTGAAAATGAAAGCATTTAATTTTGGCTGCTTGCTACTCAGAAAGTGAAACAGAAAGATGCAGAAAGCATAGGAGATAATTACACATGAACATATGTGGTACACGTGGAAAATAACTGCGAATAAGTGACCTATAGGAGAACAAATGGATGATAATGGATCTTTCAGTCATGGTATCAGTGATAGATGGTTACTGTACTTTCTTAATGCATGTCCTGAGTTCAATCAAATAGCACACACACACACACACACACACACACACACACACACACACACAATGCATCAGAATACTATTCTTAAAATTAGGGACAGATAAAGATTGATATGTCATTTTTAAATACATGGTATCCAAGATAAAAGAGACACTGAACATTACTTTATTTCTCTACATAGTGTATGTGGATTAAGTTGTATAATTGATCCCCTGTAGGCTTCATTTTTTCATAAGTAAGGTGATAATGTTCATAGGACTTATCTCACTGAGCTTCCTTGACAATTAGGCACAATGATTTTATGGAAGAAATGGTGCCTATTATCCTTAGCTAAGTAGTCTTTAAGGGCTAGCTGCAGAAAAAAAATTAGTTAAAGAAGGTAGCTCAAGAAGCAATATTTTTATTTCTGGAGGTTGGCTCAGCTTATATCTCTACTTACACAGGAGAGACTACTTGAATGTGATTTTGGTCAGCTGAGAAGGAGTTTCTAAACTATTCATAAAGACTAACTCAGCATTTATGTCCTTAGGCCAATTAGGGTACAGTATACCACGGAGAATCAGCAAGCCATGGAACCATTAGGTACCCAGGTTCTATACCTGTCTGCCTTGAACTGTGGCCCCATGATTAACGGTTGAAATATCCCACGCTTATGATTTCTGACGGAAATTTCTAGGTTCACACAAAACCTTGTGTGTGACTTAAAAGTCAGAAAAAAAAATGTTGGTGCTTGGGACATTGGAGAGAACATTAAGCTTTAAAGGGACACTTTAGCCTAAGGAAAATAAGGACTTTTATTTGCTCTGAGAACGGAAGGGAAATTATTTAGTCCCTCTATAAACATGCAAATAGGCTGCATTCCTCTAATAATAGCTTGTACCATATGCATATTTTATATAGGTATCTACTATATCTCAGGCGCTGAAGAAATAACTTTTCCATAGTTATCCTCTCGAGACAAGGTCTCAATGTGCGGCCCAACCTGACCTTGAATTTGTAACCTCCTCTCTCAGACTCCCTGGTGCTAGATTGTAAAGGTATGCCATAGTATCCGACTCTCCATATTAACGCTGATACTTCTCAGAATCAACCAACAAAGTATATTATAATTTTTTGCTATATAGTACCATTACAATAAGTCATGCAGAATTATTAATTTGCTCCAGTTGAGATGTAAATTTGGCCTCAATTGCATGCTTCTGAGGTTCCTGACCATTTCTTAATTTGCTTCTTGTCTCTTAGACAGTCATCTCAGCTCTTGAGGTCTGAAGATCCCAGAATATAAAAGGCCAGATTGATGATAACTCCCACCTACTTAGAGTTCTCTGGAAAGAATAAGCCCACTATAAAGGGTGAACCCCAAACAAGCCAAGAACAGCAGCATTCTCTTCTACTCTTACAAAATCAAACCCCATCCCTGCGTAGTTGGGAAATTCAAATGTGACATTACACACTCACTTGGAATCTCTAACCTTCTAGAATATTCTAAATCACATGCTCAAAATTTTCCAAAAATAGTCTTTATGGTTCCTGCATTCACTGGCCCTTTCTTTTCTTTTCTTTTCTTTTCTTTTCTTTTCTTTTCTTTTCTTTTCTTTTCTTTTCTTTTCTTTTCTTCTTTTCTTTATTTTTTGGGGGGCCTGTACTTTAACTTTTTTCTATATTATTATTTATTACAATTTATTTACTTTATGTCTCAGCCATAGCCCCTCTCTCACTCTTCCTGGTCCAATATTCACTCTCTCTTCCCCTCCAATATCCCTCCCCTAGTCCACTGACAGGAAGGTCCTCCTCCCCTACTATCTGACCCTAACCTATCAGGTCTCATCAGGACTGGCTGCATCCTCCTTCTCACTGGCCCTTTTTTTATTCCTAGATTTATAAGGTCTGCCACTCCTACTATTATACCCATTGTTCATTAAAGAAGAACTCTTCACCTTCTTCCCTTCCTTTCCTCTGTTAAACTTTCTCTTTCCCTTTCTCTCCATTTTTGCCATTCTTTTTTCTCTATCTCCCCTCTTCTTTCCTTCTTCCTGTGTTTTTCTCCTTTCAAATATCTTTTCCCACCCATTCTTTATTTTTTTTTCTGCCAGTTTCTCCCATCTTTTCCTTTTCCACCTCTCTTCCCCCTTTTCTGCATTTACTCCCTCTGCCCATTTTCCTTGTATAGCATATTGGAGCTAGCATCTGTAAGAGAAGTGAGTTCTACAAATTAATTGAAGTTCTTAATTAGTTCATGTTTAAGAGGAAAGCAGCATGGGCTGTGAAAGAAGGGAGTCCTACAGAGCAAACTAAGATGAAGAAGGAGGTACTGAGTAGGAATAGAAGCACAGAAGAGGAGGTAGAGAGAAGGAGTCTGCAGAGGAGCAGGCATTCACAAATCCGCATCTTCTAGAGACACAGTGCAAAGTTTTTATTTAAAAACACTGTCTGTTTGTCCGTAACAAACTTGGGATTCAACGCTGGAAAAGGAAGGGGAAAGAGGAGCACAAAATGCAGTGAGCTTATTACATAAACTTTTATTTTTTATTTTACCAGATTTTACATAATTAAGTTTAAACTTATTTCTTTGTTCTAGTTTTGTTAACCAATTAATTGAGGTGCCATTGATATACACAAAGCTTTACATTTAATGTATACAACTTAAGGAAGATGAATAAAGTCATACTCTATGGATACATCATCGTAATTCGTGCCAATACCATACCTATGTCCTGAAGGTATCTTTGCATCATGATCACTTACAGCATTGTGGAAAGAACACATAGGAGAAGCTTTACCTTTTCAGCAGTGCCTCAGCGGTCTACAAATACTATGTGGCACACTTGATATCTAGGATTGATTTATTTCGCATCAGTGACTGTATTTTTCTTTCTCTACATGAAGCCTATTTACTTGTAAAGCAAGATGCAAAGGTTAGTATTCCTACAGTGTCTTGAACTCTTTCTCTGCACACCCAGGCTTAATGAGGGGCTGGGTGTAAGAGAATGACCCTAGAGAACCAGCTCTATTAGGTCTGCCTCATCCAAAGCCCTCCTAGCCCTAGAAGTCACAGTGAGGTGAGGCACATTGAGATTTTTCACCAGCTCCATGCTCAGGATCTTGACAGGTTAAAGAATTCATTTCTGAAGCATTTTTCGGTGAATGCCTGAAAAGAAACTGCTCTATATAATTCCATGGTGCAGATTGCTCTTCAAGTGGCTTCTTTCATTCTAACAGGTAAAAAGCTGTTGCGAGATAAGGATCTGCCCTCTCACCCCTGCTAAGCATTTGCTCAAACACCGAGGTTATGCACGTGTGAGAGCATTGTCTCTGAATTATAAATGATAACCTGACACTTGAGGTACAGGAAAATATTATGAAAAAGAAAGGTTGCATAGAGTGATAATAATAATAATTACATGTGTTACAGTGGATTAGTAGCAGGAATATCTGAGGAGACAGGTTAGGAGCTGCTGCTGTTTCTTGAGGGCTTACTGAATGTCAAGCCTCGGGGTAGGCTTTTCTCTTGTATTACATTTTTAATTAAAACAATAAGGAAATGAGAGTTAGAAAAATTTGTGTAGCTTGCCTTTTAGTTCATTCTGTCTTTTAATTAGGAAGTCAATGATTTGTATCAGATATGCTTGATATTAAAATCCAGTTCCTCCCTGACTTCCTTGGCTCACATAAAGATCTCAATAACATAGCAAAGGAGGGAGGGATGACTCATCTGCGTTTAAAGAGTGTCAACAAATGTTTTCGCTTCCAACAGGGTGAAATGCTATCCCTATTCATGCAAAGGTTTATAAACCTTGGTAAGCCCCGCCTATCTTACTCACTTGACACAGTGCTGTTAAAACATTTAGAAAAGGCTGTATCCCCATATGGTACATAGATACATCTTAAACATAAAAATGACCAGCAAAGATATTTAACAATGGGAACTTGAACACACAGATATGCACACGTATATACACACACCACCTATTAATGTATAAATGGTTTTCACTTAAAACAAAAATAAAAATGCCAATAACAGAAAAAAAAATAATTCTCTCATCATGATTTCAAGCCCTCCATGGAGATAAAATTTAATGTCACAATGAAAGAGTGTGAAGAGCCAACCTTCATTGATATGTGTGTTTCCTCATCGTCTGTAATGTGGAAGACAAGAGTGAGAGAGGCAGCTGCATTCAGCAGAAGCTGTCTTTCATTGTTCATCCCCAGTGTATAACACTGCACCAGTAATTCTGTAGAGACCACAAAGCCAATGTTTTAACTGAGGCATTCTTAAGCTTTTGAAACAACTTTAAATGTAAATTCCATAATGACTACTATTTTATTTTAACTAACCTCTTAATATTCTAGAAGCATACGAGAAATTTCCATCTGTATATCCGTACATGCATATAAGCTCTTAGCATGTCCTTATCTGTAAGTTTAATTTGATCTTTATATTGTGTATTGCTAACACTGCTGTTTGAGTGGCAACCATTTTCATCGATAGAGAGCCACATGGAAGATTCTTGGGCAGTGTGTAGCCTAGTGATTCCCATGGCATGAAAGATAACCCTTAAAGACTGTCGTATACAATTAGATGTCGCTTATCCCAGTAGAAAGTATGGTGAGGCTGGAGGATTTCTGTCAATTCCAGACCACACTGACCTATTGAATGATATCCTATCTCAAAAAAAAAAAAAACCCACAAATAATAATAATATAGAAACAACAGTCACTACCCACTTGAAGGTGGAATCTACATGCGTTGCAAATGACAGTCACTTTTCATTGTGATGTATTGAAGATGAATTAGAGTAGCAATGTCTCTGCCTAAATTTCTTCTATATATACATATCACATTACCCCAAGAGAAATATACAGAACTAAGAATTTGAGGGAATTGTGGTAATAAGGTTTCCCAGTAAGGAAATGAAATCTGAAAGTCACTTGAAAGTATTGTGAGCTAAAATATAAATTGTTTCAGAATGCAGTATCTTGATGCTTTTAGCTTGCCACCTTTGTGCTTACCTAGACTGTGCCAATAATTCCTCAGGTTGAAAAGAAATGTAAAGAAATATGTAGCAATGTGAAACACAAAACATTTTAAGCACTCTCATGTATGACCAGGGATTATTTACAGTGATTGAGCACAAACTGTTTTTATTTATTATTATCAGCATGAACAAACTGGTTTTTTAGCATAAGTTCAGGTAACACTAAAGTATTTGTCTCATTAGAAGAACAATGTATCACAGGACAAATATAAAAGACAAGCAACA
The DNA here is from genome assembly GCF_907164565.1 of Psammomys obesus. Taxonomy (NCBI): domain Eukaryota; kingdom Metazoa; phylum Chordata; class Mammalia; order Rodentia; family Muridae; genus Psammomys; species Psammomys obesus. Next base: position 18,502,432 of record NW_026596064.1, read on the forward strand.
ATAAAAATCCACCCCACTGTGTCAGTTCTTCTCTCTACCAGCTTCTTACAGTGCTTGATTGTTGCCACCTGAGCATAATAAACTATACATTGATTTATGATCTTGGCATCTTCCTTAAAAACATAAAATTAGTTGTGAAATATAATTTCCAATCTATTTGACTGGATTAAGATACTTGAAGCTTGTTCTTGCCAACAGTTGTTTTAAGAACCACTCATGGTCAAAACAGGAAGTCATGTGTTTTCAATTTTTAAAATCTAGAACTCAAATTGTACGGAAGTTTCTTCTACGTTTTCTCTCCTGTGGGTTGGCACATGATGTAAGTAATCACTAACAGAGAATGCCTCAGTGAATACAGTCAAACAAAGCTTCGATCTAACAACTTTCTCTACAGTTGATTGAACAAAATTGTAAGTGATAGACTCTCCAATAGCACATACATAATTTTGTATGAAGCTGGGTTCAGAGGTTAATGGCAGTGAGTGTTCTAGCCCATCCTGAAACAGGTCCTACAGCTCACAGTGTGAAGACAGGGAGAGCATACAAACACACTTCAGAGGTTTCAGAGACAGGTGAACTCATGGTTCAGCTAAATGTAAAAGATGAAAAGGTTTGTTCTGCATTTGAGAAAATCATGATAAGAAATATGTGATTAAAAACATCAACACATTCCATGTTATATTTTATAGTTAATTTAAGCCATTAAAATTTGTTGACTAAATGTATGCATACACACACACACTCAAGGAAACTCCTTTAGCCTTTACAATATCAGCTTGATCTAGGTATTCTGTTTTATTTTAAATTTCATGTAGTTTAATACCTGAGTTTCCATGAAATATGTGTACTGTCACAGATATGGTATAGTAGATGCAGCTTAGGTCATCAGGTCTCACGACTCACACTTTTACAGTACATTACACCACCATTAAGTTCAGCAGTCTCCCTCTCTGATGTGCAATTGGGCCTCCTCTAGGGTCTAGCTTAGGGTAACTTCAGAGAAGATAAACGATGACTGAGAAAAAAATATTGATGAGGTAGCTATATTAGTCAGATTTCTAATACTCTAGAAAATAACTGAGGTACATTGTAAGGAGAAAGGATGTGTTGTGTTTCACAGTCTAGAGATTATAGTTTATGATCAGGTAGAATTTTTGCTTTGAGATCTCGTGTGTGAGACAACACAAGTTAACTGTTGATGAAGTGAGCTGTTTACCTCAGAGATTAGACAAAATAAGGTAACAGAGACTAATGTCTCCAAATCTTCTTTGGCAGCATGCTCCCCCAACAACTATGCCTTAAGGGATTCAATCTAGGCCCCAATTGTTAAAGATGTCACCTCTTTCCAGTAATGGTATAGGGTGGGGACCATTGCTTTGACAAGTGGACCAATGAAATATACTTAGGATCTAAATGTAGCAAGGGTAGACTCCCTGAGTCTAGCAACCTAGTTCTTCTCTGTTCTGAACAGCCTAGTTGTAATGTGTAAGATCCTGCATGAAAATGCTATGAAGAAAGAGACAGGCTGCTACAATTGCACAGAGCGCACTTTGCTAAAAACTTACTGCATGAAACATGGTCCTGGAAAATAGCTCAGCCAGGAATATGCACAGACTTTGCACCAGCAGCAAGGAAATGTTTAATGACTGAAACTAATATGACTTTATCTGGGGCAGACTATACCTGTTTTAACTCAAGGTGCTATCAATGACTTAGGGAACACTGCTGACATGAAGAGTCTAGTTTTAAAACACATGGTATATACTCACTTATAAGTGGGTACTAGACCTATAAGATAGTATAAACACACTGAAATCTGCACACCTAAAGAAGATAAACAAGAAAGAGGAACCAGGGTAAGATGATCAGTCCTTATTGAGAAAGACAAATGGGATGGACACTGGGTTTAGGAGAAAATGAGTCACAGGACAGGAGCCTACCACAGAGGGCCTCTGAAAGACTACCTAGCAGTATATCAAAACAGATACTGAGACTCATAAGCAAACCTTTGGGAGAGTGCAGGGAATCATTTGAAATAAGGGGGAGTTAGTATGACCTGGCGAGGACAGGAGCTCCACAAGGACCAAATATATCTGGGCCCAGGGGTCTTTTATGAGACTGTATCTCCAACCCAAGGACCAGGTATGGATATAACCTAGAATCCCTGCTTGAATGTAGCCCATGGTAGCTCAGTATCCAAGTGGATACCCTAGTAAGGGCAACAGGGACTATTTCTGACATGAACTCAATGGCTGGCTCTTTGAACTCTCTACTTCCCCAAGGGTGGAGGAGCCCTGCTAGGTCAAAAGGAGAGGACTTTGGAGACAGTCCTGAAGATACCTGATAAGCTAGGGTCAGATGAAAGGGGAGGAGGACCTCCTCTATCAGTGGACTTGGAAAGAGGCAGGGAGGAGATGAGAAAAGGAGGGTTGGACTGGGAGGGAATGAGAGAAGAGGGTTACAGCTGGAATACAAAGTTAATAAACTGTAACTAATATTAAAAAAATTAATAAAAGAAAAAATAAATCTCACATACCATTACCGTTGCTACATAATTTCAGTGTGCTGAGGAACCACATGAGAAACGTCAACAGGACTACCATGTTAACAGGCAGCCATGTTACACAGGACCCAAGTTTGCTACAGATATGCCAAGCCCAAATACCTATGTTCACTAACTTATTGTGTGACCTTGGATAGATTTCACAAATTTTCTGATTTTTCTGGCTCTACCAAATTACAGCATCAGAGTGCTCTTTTATGATTTGTGAAAATTAACTTGAAGTAATTAGTAGGAATGTTGTAACATAGTGCATGAAAATTGTGACAATGGCTAATAATTTTTATGACTACCTGCTTTAGTTGCTAGTATGTAATAGAGAATGTTTGCATTTTTGCCTCTCAAGTATCTCTCCTTTTTATTTATTTTCAACAATATAAATAGAGTTAATGATAAAATATAACTGAACAATAGCCCTGTATTCCTTTTTAAATATTCAAGTACCGAAAGGCTACATTCTGGCCTTGGTTTGTTTGAGAAGAAAGCAATTCCTTATTTTCAGTAATTGTTTTCACCAATTGAAACTATTTGTGATTTTTGATCGCTTTCATTAATGAGATTATGAAGCACAGATATAACTTGTTTATGGTTGATAATTTTGGGGTTAAAAAAAACCATTTATTTTTAGGTAAGTTCTGCAGGCAGCAGGCTGAGGCTCCAGAGCATTCACATTCCATACTATGGGTGGTGTCATCTACAATCTCTTTCCCAAAAAGACTATTCATGGTGTCAAATGTCCAATACAATATTCTAATCAAAAAAGCAGTATTTTTCTACTAAATATGGGAGATAGAAGAGAAGACTCCAACATAGTGTCTATCTATGGATTCTCAGTTTCTAATAAATTTTCACTTATCTAATTAAGAACTAAACTTTTCTAATCTGTCTACATTCTAACCTCAATATAGGATCCAGAAAAAAATGTTTTTTTAAATTTACAAAACACTTAATTTTCAAATTTCTTGACTCCCTTCTTTTAATTGCTGAGTTATATTCCATTGTGTAAATGTACCTCAATTTCTGTATCCATTCATCAGTTAAGAGACATCTACTTTGTTTCCAGAATCAGGCTATTATGAATGAAGCCTCTTTGAACATAGTTGAGGAAGGGGTTACAGCCCAGGTACAAAATGAATAAATTGAAATAAATAAATACATAAATAAAATACATAACTTTAATTCAGGAATATATAGGGATACCAGATAGACAAAAGTCAACTTTACACAAGTTGAAACTATTTAGCTCTAGGTCATTACTGGGGTTAACTGTGTGCATCTCATTAATTTGGAGCAACCGAGTATTCTAATTACAATTTGTGCCTTTAGATTTCATTTTATGCGTACTGGAGAGGGGTGGAGTTTGGTAGCTAGCATGTTCAAGGAGCTGGCTTAGAGTCCAAAACTAACATACTAAAACCTGTAGTCTAAAGAAGCTAAATAACAAGGGGGACCCTAGGAAAGATGTCTAATCCTCATTCAGAACGGCAAACAGAACAGACATCAGAAGTAGAAGAAGACAAGGAACAGGACAGGAATCTTCCACAGAGCACCTCTGAAAGACCTACCCATTAGGGTATCGAAGGAGATATTGAGATCATAGACAAATTTGGGCAGAGTGTCAGCATCCTTATGGAAGAAGAGGGAAACAGAAAGACCTGGAGAGGACAGGAGCTCCATAAGTAGAACAACAGAGCCAAAATACCTGGGTTCAGGGAGGCCTGAAGAGACTGATACTCCAACTACGGACCATGCATGGAGAGGACTTAGACCTCCTGTTCAAAGGAAGTACATTGGCTGCTCAGTTCCCAAGTAGGTTCCCTGATAAGGGATACATGGACTGTCTCTGACATGAACTCAGTGGTCAGATCTTTGATCACTTCCTTTTTGGGGGGTACAGCCTTGCCAGGCCACGGTGGAAGATGATGGAGGCATCCTTAATGAGACCTGATAGGCTAAGGTCAGATAGAAGAGGAAGAAGTCCTCCCCTATTAGGGGACTAAGAAAAGGACATAGAGGGAAAAGAGGGAGGGTGGGTGGTACTGGAAGGAGAAAAAGGAAGGGGCTGCAGCAAAGTGAATAAATTGTAATAAATAAACACATAAATAAATTTAAATTTTAAAAAGAATTTAAATTAAAAAAATGTATGTGATACCTACCTTTAAGCATCTTACCCTTTATAAGAAATACATACTATTTTTTTTTTGCCTGAATGATGATACTTACAATAAAACTGTTAACATTACAGGTTACTGTGGTAACAAAGGATAGCAGTTAATATTAAAACTAACACTAAATAATATTAGTTAATTAATAGCACAAAGTACTGACCTTCATGCATGACTTCCAAATACAATTTACATTTGAAAAGTTTGAAATAAGAATGTACACAGACACAGAGGCACACCCACCCACATACAAAACCAGGTCTCTCTTCTCTTTGTTACTTGATAGTAGGTATATTGAGGAACTAAGTTAGGCAAAATGGTCAGTGACTATTAAAGATACAGAGAGATATGGAATTATAAGGAACACATTAATGAAGAGAAAAGTAGATGTGATTGTGAAAATGGGTGAGGGACAGCTGCAGCTGGTGAGTGTGCCCACACGGGGGCAACTACTTTCTTCCCAGGAGAATTTTCAGAACTCAGCTTCCTCCTTTCGCACCAGCTTCTCTGGTGCTCTTGAGATTGTTTTCTTGGGCACTGGAGGAAGTGTTTGCATTGGCCTCATGTATGGACTTGGCATTCTCCCTGTGGAGCCTGCCGGAGAGTGACATCACAGTAAGAACCTGAAGAGAGCATGACTTTCTCTGCCTGCTTAAGACAGGCATGGAGAAGTGGACCTGACAGCTACAAGTATTTTTGTTGTTGTTTTTGTTTTGTTTTTTCACACTCTTCCATAGCGTTTTAACAGCTAACTCATCTCATTTTGATTTGATGGAAATAAGATTTCAAAAACTGGGTTTCTCCTCATTCCATTTCATAGGCAGGAGTCCATCCTCTTTGACCTAATTATTAAATGAATCTGAGAACAAAATTTATGCAGAGTTCTTCTTGACATACATATCTGCAGAGTGCTATTGAATCACAGTCTGTCAGGGTAGTCTTAAGAACTGCATTCTAGTGAATATACTTTATATCCTGGCTGTAGCCCCTCCCAGGCCTTCCCTCACTCCATCTTCTCCCCCTGTGCTCCTCTCCTAGTCCATGGTAAGGGGAGGTCCTCCTCCCCTTCTATTTATCCTATGATCAGGACTGCCTGCATGGTCTTCCTCTGTGGTCTGGCATGGCTGCACACCCCCCCAGAGCGAGGTGATCAAATAGTTGGCCACTGAGTCCATGTCAGAAACAGTCCCTGCCCCCCCACACACTTGGAAACTGAGAAAGGGGTCTAGATCCTCTCTGTGCATGGTCCTTTGGTTGGAGTATCCATCTCTGCAGCCCCCCCTGGGCCCAGGTTTTTTGGCTCTGTTGGTCTCTATCCCCTCCAGGTCTTTCTTTCTCCCCCTTCTTCCATAAATTTTCTTGCACTCTGCTCAATGTTTGGCTCTGATACCTCTCTAATCAGACACATTTGGAAGCTTAGATTAGCCAAGACTCATCTTTCCTCACTTTCCTACTAGTCAGACAAGTTCAGTGTCAGAACTATTCAGACTTCTGTAGATTCTAACAAATGTTCCTGAACAGCCCTGAGTATCTAATAGTATTTAGTGTATGCCTATCACATATTTAAGAAGTTACAGGAGACTTTAGGATAAACGCTATCTTTAAAAGTAAAGTCAAAACTGATAAGTGAAAGACCTTTGAAAGAAACTAATGTAACATTTCAGTTTGCAGATGGGAGAAACAAAGCAATAAGATGATATGTCTTTGCTCCTAAAGGCATAGAGGAGGACCTGGAAATGAACTGTCTTGTCTATCACCTCTTATTTTGTGACTTCATTGTCTTATCCAGGCCATCATGTATTTTTTTTTTTAATCAGGGTCTATTCAATTTACTCTTCAATCTAAAATGCTGTTATAACTCAATCCCATGCCAACAAGCAGCTGCTTTCTCTAAACTGCATTTGAATGCAACACTAGATCCTAAGGAGGAAATGGTGTCACTGTGGTTTGAAGTCTTTTCTACACTCTCTCCACCCACTTATATTTACATCTCCCGCATCCTTAAATGAATTACAGTCAAGTGCTTCATTGACAGGGGCTCAGCCAGGAGGGCATGCCCTGGGGAGTTTATTCACAGATGAATGTATTATTCACCAGCTTGATCAGATCATACAAAATTTGCACTATAACCACACACCCTCAGGAAATTCCTTTCATAAACCTAAATGATCATGCTTAAAAGAATAATGTAGAAGAATGAAACTAAGAGCTGAATGGGGTGGAGCTATTACTAATTTGCATGTGGAAGAATCACATAGGGATCTTTTCTGAACACATGCCCCTCACGTACAAACAGGCCCTCCCATTTCAAGGCTACTTATTTCCTTCTCTTTAAAAAAAAAATCCCCTTTTGACAGTTTTGAAATAAGGAGGGAATGATGAATTAAATCAAACTGATAAATTAATTTAATGATGGTTTCTATGACAACAAGTTCTGCATAGTTTGTGATTTAAGCAAAGAAGTATTAAGTAAACAATTTATCTGTAGAAAAAATGTGGTGAGAGAGTGAAACAAAGAAAGCCCTATTGATACTCAGTGACATGAGACAAGGAAGAAATTCCATATATTGAGAATGGATATTGCCCTGCAGCTATAGTTTCTTCAGCTGTGGGCCTCCCTTCGGTGGTTCTGGAGTAGGTTATAACTTAGCCTATAATATCTAAGGAGGGTGTTTAGGGTGTTTGTGTTCTCTCCAGACGTTATCACTTATACAAGGTTCCTATCATCATTCTCTGAGGCCTACCCTGCTTCTAACTGACGAGCTTAAGTTGGCAGACTGCTGCATTAAAGTGAGCTTTGGCATCGAGTGTTGGTCAGCAGAATGCTCTGCAATGTATAACACTGCTACTTCCAGCCCCTTCTCTGCACAGAGGAACCTATCTATTATTAAAACCTCTATTAGTACTGGTAAGACTGCACTGTTCTTTATCTAATTGGTTTTTATTACTTTGAAAACCTTGGGAGTGTGAAACACAGATGCACATTTGCTAACAGTTGTTCTCTTTCTATTGTACTCACTGGAGTTGCTTTTAGATCGTTTAGGATTTCTTAATAGGAAAAAGAGAGAAAATATTAGAGAACATTTGGAGTACCTGGGAAGAGACTACAAAACCAGGATTTGATTAGCTTTAAGTCCTCTGGTTCTTAACCTTGTTGAGGGCACATGACTTATATGGCCTTTCCTATTATTGTTTAACATACAATGCAGCTGAATATATGTAGAATTGTGGCATTGTCATATTAGGAATGTTATTACTCATTATACATAAATTGAACTTGCAATTTTTCACATAATCACTTATTCATGTAACTGAAACAAATTAACAATGGGCTTGCATGCTTTTAATTGTTATGTACAGAATGCCTTTCTCTGGAGTCAAGAGAGATATTAGAAGAGTTGTCCTTTTACTACTCTTAATCATTACTGTCTCCTTCCCATGAGTTTTCCTTTGTGATAGGCTAGAGTTTGCTTGATAATCATGATCAGTACTGTATTTTTTTTCCTAACACTAGTGCCAGCACCAAAAGCATTCGTATTTCCACTAGTGGTTACTTTCCAAAGGAACTGTTACTTTTCTTTAAATACTTTATATCACCATCAAATTTTCTGTATATTTCTAGTTTACCATGCCTTTAAAAGCACACTTTGTGGGTGCTGTTTTGATGTCTCATCTTCTACCTCTTTCTGGATCACAGAAACTATGCTTATTATTTTTAAAATGTGTATTTTTTTATTAATTTTTGTGTCTATAGCACACAGAGTTCAGAAGAGGATTCCAGATACTTGTGCGCTGAACTTGCAGGAAGTTGGGTACCACCTGATTTGAGGGATGGGAACCGAACTCTGATCCTATCCGAGACTAACAAATGTTCCTAATTGCTAAGACCTCTCATCTCTCATTTCCACTTCTTTTAGAATGGGTTTTGCTAAGTTATGCCCAGGATCATGTATTCAGCTCTCATTTTTCCCTTTGTTAAATAGCTACCTGGCTTATTAGCAGTATTCCCCTCAATCAGTAATGATATGAGTATCGGGTTACCCAGTGTTTATCGGATAGAATAAAGGTCTAGAGAAGTAATCAAAGTATTTCAGTGTTTCACTGAATTATTGCAATGTCCCACAATGTGAAGTATATTACACCTTCTAAATTATAGATAAGGACATTGAGTGAGAAAAAGTGAAGGCACTGGCCCTAAATTTCCCACTTAGTAGGAAAGCTTGGACTCCATCTCTGGAGGTCTCAGAGGTCCACAGTCCCTGCCTTCAGTGCCAGTCAGTGCTGCCTCTCAGAGTTCCCTCTGGGTTGTCATGCCCTTGCCTCTCACATGAACTCAACAGAAAGGCATCAATTGAGTACCCAACAGGGGCAGCTCCTGGTCTCTTTCACGGTTGGCTTTATCACCTGACCAGTGAATTGTGTCCTGGAGGGAATCGTTAACTCTAAAATCATGCTGTGGCTTTTATGCTCTAGGAGCCCTTCTGTGAGTATGGAGGGCAGCTGGGATGGGAGCACTGGGGAGCAACCCCATCATTCCTGTCCCATTTCCTAATTATTCATAATTTCACTAGGATCCTCTCAATGCCCCAGTCTCATCACTGTAAATTTATTCAATTGCTCTTTCTCTTTGACCTCCAAATCTAATCAGTTCCTAAATGTTACTGATCTCCCCCTTTAAAATTCATCTTCACAGCCATAACTCTACAGGGGCCTTAATCACTTAATTTCTGAATTGTAACCTCAGTGCCTGAACAACCTTCGTTCCCACAGGTTCTGTCCACCACCAACCGGTTATCCACATTCCTAAGTTCCAGCATCCCAACACACGTCTGATTGTCTTCTGTTACATGGGACAAATCCTTTCTGAAGCCATTTGGGTCACTTCCCACTTGGGTATTCATCATTCTTGCTCCCTCGAAAGTAATCAAATATTATCGTGTGCATCACAACATGATGTCACTTTATTTCTTTTAAAATACCTCCTCCCCTGGCATATTTGTAATCCTATATGACATCTAACAGTATATAACGTGGGGCACACATGTTAATGAATAAATGAAGAAAGTGAATGGATAAATAGCACTTCAGTTGCCTGCTCTACTGTGTTCAAACTTCTCTGAAAGGTCACAGAAGACCATTCTCCTGCTCTTGCTTCCATCAACTTGTCCCTGAAACCTGTTGCCTTAGCTTCAGTTTGATCAAGAAAATGTGCTCCCTGTTTTCCTCATTAAAAAAAGCATTTGTCCTTTCTTTAGCCCTCTTCATTTTCTTCCTATAAAGTGTTATCATCAGTTAATTTTACTTCCACCACGCATGATTCCACTTTCAAAAAAAAAATAATCAATCATTTTGATATAGTTACTTAAAGTGGTTCAGCTCTCCTGAAGAGTTGGTGTCATGTAATTTAGCATATTTTTTACCAGGTGTTAAGAGACTAAGATTGTATTTCCAGCAGCTGTACACCTTGGTCAATGAATTACTTTCTTTTTTTTACTTTTTAAATTTATTATTTATTAAAATTTATTCACTTGTATCCCGGCTGTAGCCCCCTCCCTCTTCTTCTCCCAGTCCCATCCTCCTTCCCTCTTTTCCCTTTATGCCCCTCCTCTAGTTCACTTCTTGGGGAAGTCATCTTCCCCTTCTATTTGAGCCTAACCTAACAGATCTCAACAGGAATGGTTGCATGGTCTTCCTCTGTAGCCTGGCAATGCTACACATTCCCCTAAGGGGTAGATGATCAAAGTTCCTGCCACTGAGTCCATGTCAGAGACAGTGCCTGCTCTTTTTACAAGTGCATCCCCTTGGAGAATGAGTCTGTGGATTACATCTGATCATGGTTTTAAAGTCCTCTCCATGCATGGTCGTTGGTTGGGGTATCAGTCTCTGCAGGCCCCCCTGGACCCAGATTTTTTTTTGGCACCGTTGGTCTCCTTGTGGAGCTCCTGTCTATTCCAGGTCTTTCTATCTCCCCCTTCTTTCATAAGATTTCCTTCACTTTACGCAAAGTTTAGCTATGAGTTTCAGCATCTACTTCAATACCCCAATCAGTAGAGTGTTTAAGAGGCCCTCTGTGGTAGGCTCCAGTCCTGTTCCTTGTCTTCTCCTGATTCTCATGTATATCTGGTTTGCCCTTCTGAATGAAGATTGAGAATCTTCCGTAAGGTTTTGCCTATTGTTTAGCTTCTTTAGGATTATAGATTTTATTATGTTACCCCAAATTATGTGGTTAATAACCACTTATAAGAGAGTATATACCATGTGTATCTTTCTGTTTCTGGGTTACCTCACTTAGGATGAGCTTTTCTAGTTCCTTTTATATACCTGCAAATTTCATGATATTCTTATTTTTAATAGCTGAATAGTATTTCATTGTGTAAATGTCACAATTTTTGTATCCATTCCTCTGTTGAGGGACATCAAGGCTGTTTCCAGATTCTGGCTATTATGAATAGAGCTGCAACAAGCATGATTGAGCAAATGTCCTTGTTGTGTACTTGAGCATATTTGGGATCTTTGCCTAGGAGTGGTACAGCTGGATCTTGAGGTAGCACTATTCCTAATTTTCTGAGAAAGCACAAGATTGAGTTCCAAAATTGTTGTACAAGTTTACATTCCTACCAGCAATGGAGGAGGGTTTCCTTTTTTCCATATCCTCTCCAGCATGTGCTGTCACTTAAGTATTGATCTTAACCATTCTAATGGGTGTAAGGAAAAATCTCAGGGTCATTTTGATTTGCATCTCCTTGATGTCTTTAAGTGTTTCTCTGCCATTCTATATTACTCTTCAACCATTCATGCTTAAAGTCTTGGAGAGATTAGGGATACAAGGCACATACCTAAACATAGTAAAGACAATCTACAGCAAGCATGTAGCCAACATCAAACTAAACAGAGAGAAACTTGAATCAATCCCACTGAAATCAGAGATAAGGCAAGGATGCCCACTTTCTCTATATCACTTAAACATAGTACTTGAAGTCCTAGCTAAAGCAATAAGACAACTAAAGGAGATCTAGGAAATACAAATTGGAAATGAAGAAGTCAAAGTATAACTATTTGCAGATGATATTATAATATACATGAATGACCCCAAAAATTCTACCAGCGAAACCCTTCAGCTGATAAACACCTTCAGCAAAGTGGCTGGATACAAAATTAACTCAAAAAAAATTGGTAACCTTCCTGTTTATAAAAGACAAAAAGGGCTGGGAAAGAAATTATGGAAACTACACCCTTCACAATAGCCACAAATAACATAAAGTACTTTGTTGTGACCATAACCAAGCATGTGAAAGACCTGTATGGGAAAAAAAAACTTCAAATCTCAAAGGAAAGAAATTAAAAAAGATATCAAAAGATGGAAAGATCTTCCATGCTCATGGATCGGTAGGATTAACATAGTGAAAATGGACATTCTGCCAAAAGCAATCTACAGATTCAATGCAAATCCCATCAAAATGCCAACACAATTCTTTACATAACTTGAAAGACTAATTCTCAATTTCACATGCAAAAACAATAAAACCAGAATTGTTCAAACAATCCTGTACAACAGATCATCTGGAGGTGACTCCATCCTTGATCTCAAGCTGTACTACAGAGTAATAGTAATAAAAACAGCATGGTACTGGCATAGAAGCAGAATGATGGATCAATGAATCGAATACAAGGCCCAAAATAAACCCACACATCTATAGGTACTTGATTTTTGACAAAGAAACCAAAACTATACAATGGGAAAAAAATAGCATCTTCAACAAATGATGCTGGTCTAACTAGATGTCTATCTGTAGAAAAATGAGAATAGATCCATATTTCTCACCCTGCACAAAACTAAAGTCCAAGTGGATCAGACCTCAACATAAAATGAGACACAATAAACCTGTTAGAAGAAAAACTGGAGGAAAGCCTGAAAATCACTGGCACAGGAGACAACTTCCTGAACAGAACACCAGTAGCACAGGTCTAAGATCAACAATCAATAAATGGGACCTCATGAAACTGAAACGCTTCTGTAAAGCAAAGGACACTCTCATCAGAACAAAATGACAACCTACAGACTGGGAAGGGATCTTCAACAACCCTATACCTAACAGAGGGCTAATATCCAGAATATATAAAGAACTAAAAAAAGGTAAATGCCAACAAACCAAGTAATCTAATTTAAAAATGTGGTACAGAGCTAAACAATGAATTACTTTCTATCCTTAATATTCCCATTTGAAAAAAAAAAGTGATTTAAAACTATTCGTGACTTTACAATTCTGTTGTCATAATTAAATGAATGTCCCTATCTAAAAGACATTTTAAGAGTAAAATCTTAATCTTTAAAGTTACTATTGTAAACAGTTACACACGGCATTTTGATTAATGCTTTTAACTTATTTTTACATGCCACAAGAGCAAAGGTAAATGAGCCACAAACAGCTGCATGTCAACTCTGTGGTACATATCTGGAATTTTTATGGTCTTCATTCAGTATTTGGTTGGTCTGCACGCTATTGAACACCAGCAAGCAATCCTTCAATATTTTTAAACATGTGGAATGTTTATAAGGAATTATCACAATATTTAAATTTCCTCTAGCAGCAAATCATCAGAACCATAATAGCAATAAGTAGACAGAGGTTTCACCAAATTGATGAATTTTCAAGTGTTGGTTTCCCAGTAGATTTAGTAAACTTTAGGCGAAAAGTTCATCTCACTCAAATCCGTATCTTGTTCAATGACCAGGATGCTCCTGTGGCAGGTCCACCGTTTGTTTTTAATGAGAGACGCATTTTTCAGTAAAGGCAGCATATCTGTAAGTGGCTCCTGTAGTTTGAAAAGACACAAAGGAATCCCATGTCAGTCTTGGTGTCTCATGTGGAGCACTGTCCTGTTGGGGTCAGCAGGTTGGCGTCCTGCCATCCAGAGTCGATGTCTTCCATAATGAGAAAGTTAAAGAGATAATTATGGAAATTAATTCCTGAACTGCTATGCCCTGTGAACTTGGCCAGGCAGAACTTTGAATATCAAGGACAGTGCTGCAATGCAGAACAGAAACAGAAAACCCTAGCTTAGCAGTCTCTTAGGGAGTGTGTGTGGTTTTTTCACACAGCCCCCAAGCAGTCTTATTTAGCAAGTGTATGTGTTTCTGTGTGTATATGTCAGGTGGGATTGTGTGTCTCTGAGTAAGCTTGTCAGCTAATACCTACAGATGGCCCATTAACCACTCTAACTTATTGGGATAAATAAGATAAATCACACTTAATGACAATCAACTTGCAGAACAAAGATGGAAACAGGAGATAAATTGGGGTGCATATGTTTTCAATGCCAGTCAGAAAGATCAGTTTTAAAATTAATAAAAAAAAAATAGCCAAAGGAAGGAATAGAAAGAGAAAACAGAATATAACCCCTAATCTACTAATTTTTTCCCATTTCTAAAAACTGCCTAATCTGCTTTGGTGGATAGATTAAAAAATATCCCTTATTGCAAGCCCTGTCATCAGCCCACCACCTTGCCCTCGCAGGTCAAGGCCAAGCTCAAAGCATGAAAATCAATGCCGAGAAACACATTTCCTAGGTTTTAAAATAGTCCTTGACTATAATCTGATTTATTTTCAACCAGGAAAGTATTAGTCTAACATCATGCTCAGCTAACATGAAGAGTAGTAGCCATATTCCAAATGAGGTTTCTGAGAACTCATTTAAAAAATGATCTTCCTGGAATTCTACACAGCTTGGAAGGTCAAATCCACAAGTCATATTCATGTAACACAAACAGGGAAGGAGAAAGGACACGGTACTTCTATTTTCTAATACTGCCAAGGTACACGCCTCCTATAATTTTCGGAGACCCACACTATAATTCACTCTCTGTCCTATGATCTGCCTCTTTTATCTCTCTCATTAGATTTAATTCGGTAATAACACCCTACAAGCCACTCAAGCATAAATACTATTGCTGATTGCAACTTTCTCCTGCTAGGCCCTGGATATTCCTCTAATCTCTGTATCCACAAGTGCTAGTGTGTCTGCCCCGGTGGGGGGGGGGGGCTTCTTTGCCTGGAATTCCATCCCTCCAGTGCCAAAATCAGAGAGTTTATTCTCCGTCCTTAACAGTTGCTACTTAATTGAGAATTGTTTCCTCACTTTCTGCCTTCCTCGTTTTGTTTTCTTCTTCTTCGTTTTCTTTAGTGATTGTTGCTGTTGTTTTTAGTTAACGTTTCAATTTTTATTGGTTCCTTCAGAATCTCTTACAATGTGTTTTGATCCTATTTACCCTTCTTTCAACTAGTCTCCCCCCCCCCTTTTTTTTTCTTTTACCTTATACCTGCCATGACCAATTTGTACTGCTCAAATATTCTCCACTACATGGTCTTCCTGGAGCTTGGTCAATACATCAGGGTCTACAGTCTAGGATAAAACTGACTCTCATCTTCCAACAGTCAGAAATTGCAAAGAGCCTGAAGGCTAGGAGTGCTGGGATTCGGTATGGCTTGGGCTTACACAGGCCTTGTGCATGCTGTCACAACAGCTGTGACTCCTTGTGTGCAGCTGTCATGCTGTATCCAGAAGACACTTTCTCCTCATAGTATTTACCATCTCTGGTAAATACTCTTACTCCTTCTCTCTTTCCACAGTAATCCCTGAGCCTCGGGAGAAGGGAGTGAGTTATAGGTATTCCTTTTGGAGTTGTACATTTTCCTGCTCTTTTATTTGCTGTGCCCTGACCAGTTATTGGTCTCCATTTCAATCATAATCTATGCAAATAGAAACTTCTCTGATGAGATCTGGAAGATGCAGTAATTTATGGACACAATGATAAGTCAGTGAGGATTTGTTGCATACCATGACTGAACTCCATGCTAATTAGCACCTATAACCATCCCTTCTTCTCAAACACTCAAATGTTTCTGGGCCAGCGCTGTATTTTCACAACTGAAATTTTATTTCCAATGCCTCTTTTCTCTGCGTTTTAATGTCTGTCTTCCTTTTCGCCTGTGTCACACTTTTGAGTTTCCCTGTCATATCCCAATTTGTTTCCTGTGTGTAATGGTCTCTTGTGTATCCCTGAGTGAACTTGGGAGCATGTTTTTCTTTTGGCTCCGCTTCTGTCTTGGGTGGCATGTGTCTGTCAATACTTGTTTCCCTGGTGAAAAGTCTGAGCAGTTGCTGTTGCTGAGCGGCCTGTGCCTATTGGTTAGAAGATGCATCTGTGTTTCTGTTCTGCGCCGCCTCCTTTTGCATCTTCATGAACGAGCAGCCCTACTGGAGCCGCGCTAAAGTAAGGTAGCCTGAAACCGAACGCCGCACAGTACACACATGCACACACACAAACACACACCACAAGTGCCTCATGATCCCAAAAGATCAGGCAGCATTGATTTATGTGGTGGAGAAGTTAAAAAAATCTAAAGAGGCTAAGATTCTGCATTATCAATAATTTCCTCTTACGCAAAGGTCCAAAGAGCTGTTGATTTACCTTTTAGTGGATTAAAGTTAAGTTATAGCACTATGTGCCTTCATGTTAAGCAAAAGGAACAAAGATATATATATATATATGAGAAAAGAAAAAAAATGAAGGTTACACAAACTCACATGGGCAAGGGCCGTTATATCTGACACCAATTTGTCTTAGGCTTCCTGTTCAGACCCTTGAGGAGAGTCTATGGCTTTGATCAGATATCATCCTAGTTTTTCTTCACCAACATCAAATTAAAGTTTTCTCTTGTTGTTTTGTAATTAGAAATAATTTTTGAAAACAAAATTAGACATCTGGAGAAGAAATGGAAGAGGAAAAAGAGTATAAAAAACAGAGGTCTAGTGTTTCTAACCCTAACTGAGTATTTAGTAACATTTATTTATTTGCAGGATAGAACATGCTTTTATGTTATACCTAAATATAAGTGTGCATGTAATATATAATACATACATCTTAATGTCTATGAGTATCTACATATATTTAAACATTTATATCTTTAACTCTTTAACTAGATATCTAGATGATAAGTAGATAGATAGATAGATAGATAGATAGATAGATAGATAGCCAAAAGGGAGAGCCAAAAAAACATATTGTATTTATTAGAATAAATGCAGATCATTTTTTACTTAGAGGAAGAAAATAATCGCTTGAATACAATATGCATAATACCACCAATAGTATGATAATGAAATATATATATATATATATCTTTATTAGAAATATATTTTGTTGAAACATGACCTAAGAAAATGTTTGTGCAAGGATGAGAGAGTGAAAATAATATTTATTTGACATCTGCTATGTGTTTAAATACACATTGCCTACATTCATATAGAGTAGTTTAATCATATCAGCCTCCATAAAGCTAAATGGTGGTTTTTCTGTCTTTCTAACAAGGGAAATTGTAGCTCATATAAATTATCTCTTTTCCCCAATAAAGTTCCTTAAGCCTGATGAAAAACATGTCAATTTGAATTGGCTTGACCACAAAAGAATATTTTTTAAAAAAATATAAATTTGGGAAAAAAATGACTTTTTTTCAGTTATTGTTAAGTACTTTCTCTACTTAATGTTGGTAACGGTGATGTGAAGTATAGTATGTGATTCTCTCATATTTTCTTTCAATTTCAGCTGAGGAAACTGATGTGAATTTCTGGTTGTCCACATTAGTGTTCATAGAGTTGAGAAATGTCTTAGTCCAGTTCCGCTGTGAGTCCTGCCTTGTTCTTTGAGATATATTAACTGTATAATGAGTTATCCCTAGATCCAGGTAAAAGGAACCTGTGCTTGGTCTCTTTTTACTCTTCTGTGACTGCTCCTTCCTTTGCCACTTCACTTTCAGAGTCACAAATTGGTCACCTTGAAGGCTCTCCTGGACTCTGCCATTGCTATATTCCTCTGCCATTAGGCCCTGCACCATAAGTTCCACATTCATCTCCCAGGTCTACAAAGAACTGGGATGGAGACAGGGCCAAGAGACAAATGCGTGGTGATGAGTACAGGAGATAAATCCACAGAGACATGAACAAAAGTTCCTGGAAAGATCTGCACCTTGTAAAGCTTGCTAATTTTACAGAACATCGGTGGTTATGGAGAGGTTGAAATGTTACGGGTCTACCACCTAGTCAAGATTTGTCCTGTTTATCTTTAGCCTTCTTGATCACCAGTCCTTGCTCACCACTGTGCCTAACCTAAAGTACTGGTAACCAGCAGGTAAACCCTTTGTAACAGATTAATTTCACAGACTACTACCTTCTATCCATCAAAAGGCTGTGGATGTTGTCAAATGCCGTCTGTGGCCGGTAGCATAGAGTTCTCTGCTTTGCTCACACCCTTCTAACAGTTTTCCAATACATTTGGAAATCACCTTGATTTGCCACTTTCATTGTTCTGGTACTATTAAAACTTCACAAACCTGCTGACATTTTGGAATATAGAGTCTAAAGTAACCTGGGGTGACATTCCTGGAGCATGGCTTGGTTCCAGAATAAGCTATCTCTTCCCTCCTTTGAGGTGAGAGTTGTGATTGTATGTTTATAGCAGGGAACAGCCACTAGAGGCAACCTTTCTTTTATACATTCCTTGGAAACAGCCTAAAAGGAATTGAGGACACAATTCTGATTAGTCTTCTAAGGGAATATGATGGTGTTATGCTGCTCAGTACCATGTGGGTCTTCACTTGTACTCTGGACCTGGACCCCTCATAGAAGTAGTCTTGAT
Organism: Psammomys obesus; assembly: GCF_907164565.1. NCBI lineage: Eukaryota > Metazoa > Chordata > Mammalia > Rodentia > Muridae > Psammomys > Psammomys obesus. The sequence goes on from NW_026596064.1 coordinate 18,520,850, forward strand.
GTCACACAGCCTGACTATTTGCTACTAAAGAGAAACAAACCTGTCAGCCACTTTCAACTTCAATTATAATTTTAAACAGCTTAGGATACTCATTTCTCTAGCTCATTCAAAACGTCAGGACAAAGAACAACAACAGCTGCTTAGCTCTGACCTCTCTGAAGCAGGGTCCTCTGAATACCCAGATAAACTCCGGGCAGTCATTTGTTCTCTTAGATTCCATTAAAAATATATATTTGCTTCTGACTGGAAATCGAAGATGCTGCTTTTATTGATGTCATTTTAGAATTGTGAGATTTAAATAAACAGAAAATAATAGTGTTTGCTGCAAGAACTCACTATCATTTAGAAAGGCCCTAATAAGTGAACACCTCCTCCTTGTTCCTCTTTTCTCTCAGGTCAGTCCTGAAATATCAACCGGGAAACAGGAGTACCCCAAACCCAGGTTGAATTGATGTTTGATTATTTTTTTCCCCCAATCGTTTTGAGACATGAAAAGCCGATGAGCCATTGGAGCTTTTCATAAGGTCCCATATCCAGCTGCCCAAACACTGAGGTCCAAGGTTGGTGCTATGACTCACCCTGCTTTTCTTGTACTTAATTTTCTTGGTTTCACTGTTCAATTCCCACTACACGCGCTCCTTTTTCCCCGAAGTGGGGCCATTCCATCTCTGTCACTGGGCTTTTAGTTAAATGAATGTAAAACACTTAACCAGGAGACCTGGCCTGAGTTGGTGCAAAATGTCAGACCTCATTTGCTTAAAAAGTTAAAAATAAATAAATAAAGTCATCAGCTCTGTTTATCTCTAGCTTTCCACAGACAATGGATGGCAGTCGCTGAGATAAAAATGCTTAGCCTTTCCCACACAGGGATACAGAACTGAAAGTGAAGAGGCGGCTTTGGCCATTGCTTAGCTAAAGGCACACTGGCTAGTCTTCTCAGAGAAATCTCTCATGCTCTCAGCACTCTGAGGAGGATTTAGATACAGGAATGTGGCCCTCATTTACTTTATTTTATTTTTTTTTCTGTTATAAATCACCATGCCGCATGTAACACACACACATTTCAGATTTACATAAGCAGCAGCTTTGTTCAGGGCTGTGTGGGAAGAGAAGCATGCCCTATAGACCCTGGCTATGTTTGGAAACTCAGAGTGACGAAAGGAGATTGTATCCAGAGGCAAATATTGAGAATGTACTACATTAGGCAGATTTCACTGTTGATGTCTTCTTCGGCAGCCTCTGTGTTAACAAGTTTGAACAGTTGGATAACTTAATGAGGTGCTAATGAGTAAAAAAAAACTAAGCCCGCCATTATATCCCCCATATTGAACTGTTTAGAAGGGGGTCCATACATTACCTATGTCCCTATATTAGTAAAATCATGAATGCACTTTCTAATTTTCTTTCAGATATCATCCAGCTACTCTGTTTCCGGCTTGCACGTGTACATACACACCTCCCTACGTATACTTACATACCACGCTTAAGTCAGCAGGCAGAATAGATAGCAATGTAGTGTAAAATGGAAGGAAGCCGATCCCCACGTCTCTATTCATTTCTCCCAGCATTAACTGCTGAGTTATTGACAATAGATTTGTGCTCAGCTTGAGTCAGTCAAATATTTCATTGGAGCTGACAGGTTACCATCTACCTATTGGCATCCTGCTGGTAGCACAGGTGACACACTTGTAAAGCTGCTGCACGCTGGCCATGTTTAAGATGAACGGTCTGGGGAGAGATTTTTCGAAAACACTTTTAAATGGCTACGATTAGGAAACAGAGTCTAGCGTAAGCCCTGGAGAAGAAAGAAATTTGAATGACTTAAGCAGCCCTAAGACAGTCCTGCCACACACCAAAAAGAAGCCAGAGACGTAGGATTAGGCCCCATCTGACTAACAGAGTTATTTTCTATTTAAATATTTATTACTTTGACATTTTCATATACTTATACATCAGCAGTCACCACTGCTTACCCTCTCTAACTTGCTTTTACCACTACTGATCCCTGACCCCCTTCATCTTCCTAATCAGTCATCTTTCTGAGGGCACAGGCAAGTGTGTGTGTGTGTGTGTGTGTGTGTGTGTGTGTGTGTGTATGCAGGTCTAATGCATGTAGCTGAAACTGTTGTGTGTTTATGATTGCAACAGCCTGACGTATGTAAGAGACTCCTCCCAGATCCTACAGACCTTATATTCTCTTAACTTCCTTCTCTGGGATGGTCTTCGAGCCTTATGAGGTGATGTAAATGTCCTCGTTATGTTTGAACACTCAACCCTCACTTAGTCTCAGAACTTTGACTAGTTATTAGATAAGACCTTTTCATAATGAAATATAGACTACCTTTACACGATTGGAAATAAAATAATACTGTCGAAGGATGTCTTGATTCAATCTAATCTTTCAACATTCCACCCTATGTCAATTATTAATGTAATCTAATGTATGGTTGTATAATCTCTGACTTGCTAATCGGGGTCATTCAGGTCCTGGTCAAAGAATACAATTCAACAAAATCAGTTAGCGATTGCCTGCTATGTTTTTTCAGACCATATTTTTAGTTGAGTCTTCTTTGATGTTTCAGTAAGTTAAGATTTGATGATTTGATGTGGAAGGATTGGGTTAGTATACGCATGTGTCAAAAAACTATGGTAATTCTTTAGGGCGGTTATGCTAGTAGTTTTTTGAATCACACATTTTGATCTTTTCAATATTACTGCCATAGGAAATCACAGAAATACTCTAGAGGTTCAGAGGAAGCAATCCTATCCAATTTGAAGTACAGAGAAACTGTTAGAGCTGAAGACTAGCTCAGAATAAATAAAGTAATTTCCTCAGGTAGAATTGGATCAGTGTTTTATAGTTATCAACATCAACAGAAGAGCCATCAGGATTAAGAAGATTCTGGGTCATTTTCTAAGAAGAGTCTGAAGTTTTATTTAGCTGGAATTTCGGGCATGCTGCTTCACTTCTCTGTCATGTAGGGTCTTAAGTGTCAGGTAAAGTAATTAGGATGTAATTGAAAGTCCTGAGTGGCTAATGATGGTTTTTAAGCTTAGTATAATAAGATAATAGCTGCATTCTAAAGATTAATCTGTCAGCAGTGTGTAGAAAGAAGATCAAGTATTTGAGGTAAGGACAATATGTGTCTCAACTCTCATAAGAGCAGTGCAGAAGGACAGCTGTTCTACAGATAAATTACACTACTGCTATGACATCTGGAATGTGGCTTAAAATTGAAGCCTGATAGCAGATTAACTATCAAGAGCAAATAAGAAGGGAGTCCTGGACAGGAAAGAATGGTTCTCCAGGGCTGTTTGAGGGAAGACTATTTACAGCACCCCAAAGATAAGTGTGATCCTCACTCCTCATCAAGAAAACCTCTAAGAATAAAACATAAATTTTATTTGTTTCCTGATTTTTTTAAAATTTAGATTTTAAATTAATTTAGATTTAAATTAATTTAGTTTTAAATTAATATTTTTCTCTATGTACCATAGGGTGTCCTGAACCTTAATATAAAACCAAGAATAGCCTGGAAATCACAACTATCCTCCTGCCTCAGTCTCTGACCTACTGAGATTACATGTGTGTGCTATCACATCCACTTCTTTAATTTTCACTTGTCACTATACAAAGGTGATGTAGATGCAAAGGAGTGTCATGGTGGAGAAGAAGTTTAATGTTACTGTCATCAGAATATCTTTTGATAAAAAACAGAGATCCCAAAAGTGCGAGAGGGGAGGGGAAAACAGAGAAAGGAGAGCCGTGAGACTGAAACACCAAGCAAACCTTGTCTGTCCTTTCATTTTGCCTAGGGCCAGCTGAGCTCAGAAATCTCTCAGAGTGTGTCCTTAATTCAGCCTGGGAAATCAATGTGCCATATCATATTGACAACATGAGCAAGGCAGGTTTATTTCCATCACTTCAGCTGTCACACAACTTGGATGCACGGAGGGGCCTTCCCTTGTCTTACCACAGTAAATATAATTACAAGTAAGTCTGAGCACAAGTCAGTGGCACATTTTTAAAACAGAGCAAAGTTTCCACCCCATATACATAAAATGAGACTCCCCACCCTTTATCTAGGAGGGGAAAAGGGAAGATACTGGCGATAGTGACCTGGAAGGAGTTTGAGGGAGACAGGGCCTTCCATTAGTGAAGAAGCAATCTTCATTGACAGAGAGGCAAGGCTTTTACTGCTACCGGGCTTTGAGCTAATTGAAAAGGGAATTTTTTTCTCCATTTTTGCCTCAGGTAAAATAGAAATTGTTGATGTCTGGAATATCTATGTCTTAATTGAGAAATTTTATTTACAAGCTCACTCTATCTAAAGAGAAAGGCTCTACATTTCTGAAGAAAGATGTTGTATAAGTGTCAAAAGCAGAACCAAAAAAAAAAAACCATGAATATGAAAGAAGGTTACTAATATGGAAATTGACTCTCATGAAGCTGGCAGGTGAGTAATTTCAAGATATACTGTCCTCAAGGTGGGGAAGAGAGGAAAAGTGGTAGGGTCATTTACTATGAAACCAAAAATGCTGAGAAGCTGAGGTCAGCTCTCCCGACTTGGAGTCTAGAGAGAAGAGAGTCCAGGGGGAGGAGAACATGGAGACTTTGGGTCCAAGGAACAACATGGAGGCCACAGCTCCAGAAGAGAGTGATTTTGGTTATCATTCCATCTGTACTTTCCCTTGACTTGATCATACATAAGCACATTGATCTTGCTATCCGCAGCCTCTTGGCTCAAGGACTAAGCTATTGGGGAAACCCACAAAGACATTCCTTTCAATAATTTCTTCCCATCCATGTGAGTTTCTCTTTCTGTTCTAACTTAGAAGAATCATAATGGTTGTAAAGAGAAACAGTGAGGATGGTGAGGGTGTTCTTAAGAGACTTGTCTAACTCTCTGCTTAGGAAAGGATCTTTTAATAACTTGAGGTGTATCTAACTGATCTGTATAAATAGTCTTTTCCTGAAGACTGGCTTTATAATCAACTTTTCCATAGATGCAGGAGCTCATTTATAAGAGTTTTTAACATGGCAGAAGCTGTAATTGAAGAAGTCAATGTAAGAAAACTTATAGTCTTTCCTACTCTAAATCTTTGGGTAACTTTGGCCCCTAATATCACAGAGAACATTATGTGACTCTTGAATAATGAATACAAAGATGATATTACAATTAACAGAGTTGCAAGAAACAAAACATATTTGGTTTGAGTCTGACATCTAAAAGACATGTGTATATATCTCCTGTCTCCCCTGTCAGGTTTTCTGAGAAACAATGAATGAGCTCTTGACAGAAACTTTAGCCAGTTTACCTTTATTTTAAATCTTTAAGTCAACAGTGCAGTGTATAGTTCTCTACATAAACAGAAGAACAGAATAAATTCAGATTACACAAATGTACGTTACACAGTATGAGTGGGTAGCCCAACAACAGCTTTAGGTGTACTGGAGAGGCTGAGAATCTGTTATCTTCTTGGTTGGTGTAGCTGAATGTCTCAGTAGTGTCAATCTGATGCTGAAACCCAGAGGAAGCCTGGAAAGCAGACGGCTTTAATCCACATTGGAAGGCGAAAGATGCTGAGCTATGGTGGCAACAGAGGATCACAGCACTGCTTTTGCCTTAGATCCCTTTAAATGTGGGATGCCATAAGAAATCTTTTCCCCTTAGGTAATCCTCCTAGGAAATACCTTCACAGACCCACCCAGAGGCATGTCTCTAAGCTGATTCCAGAAACGATTAAGTTGACAGCAAAGATTAACCATTACCTGTAACAAGTGAACTTGTCATCCCCTCAGCTACATGAAAAACAGTGGCATAGCTAACAACCCTTCACGAAACCTTCTTATTCAGGCTGGAATTAGAGATGCATCAGGGAGAGCCAGTGTGATAAGTTGGTTTGCCTTTGTTGTCCATCCATGCTGGACAATTTTTAGGATGCTCACTTGTGTGAAAGTACATGTGTTATACACATTAGCCAACGTCTCTCACTAAGGGAGGCTCATAGACTCTATGATGTCATCCGGACAGCAACTCTTCTCAATCCCATCTTCATCAATTTTTAAAATATTTTTAATGGCACAGTAGAGATAGATCAGTAGAAAAGAGTACTCGCTGCTGCTCTTGGGCATAGGATCCACATTTGGCTCCTGGCAGTCCCAAGTGCCCATGACTCCAGTTCCATGGGATCAGATGCCATATTCCAGACCCTGAGGGCACTTAAGCTCACACATGCATTTCCCTACACAATGACAGAAGCATCCATGCATTATTTTTAAATATTTAAAGTTTTTTTCTTAATATACTTAAATATTAAATTATAATCACATTGCTTCCCTGCTTCCATTTCCTTAGGCTTACTCAAAAGCTTTGCGGGTAGGGCTGCCTAGTCTTTGGTTGGTCACAATGCTCTTAGAATTCTGGATTGGTTCAATTTACCAATTCAAGCAGTCATGATAAACCTATCATCTCATGTGTAGACTTGAGAGTTGCAAATTGCAAATATATGATAGTGATTTCATATTTAGACAATACATCAACTCAACTAAGATAGCCCATGATCAGCCTTCTCCTACTGCTTTAAGTGCCCAAGTCCTAGGAAGGTCAGCTAACCTTCAAAACACAACACAACAGAAAACAAACAAACAAACACAAAAAAACACTTAGAAAACATTTTATCTAGTGGAACAGGTCTGTAGAAAGGAAGACACTAAACCAGAGCTGAGAATTGGAGTATTTTGTTATCTCTAGGATCTTGGAATCTTAAAAAACATTTTCCTCATGTTTTTGACTGACTAAAGATAATTCATGACACAGACTGGTTACGAGCGGATGTTTGTGTGCTGGGAAATGACAGAAGGCTGGTCTGAGCCCCTGCCTTTTCAGTAACACTGTCTCCCTTCTTTCCCTGGCAACATCCGACATCTTCTCTTGCAATCAGTCCCATCCCTGCATTGAAATCACAACTTCACAGGCAGAACACAACAGGCAGGTGAGAAGTCCCCTGATGGGAGAAAAACCTCATAATTTAAGATACATGTTTGACAGAAAAATTGTTGGTGGAGTTCTAAGCCCTTAGCACTACACGATGCACATTATGAATACAATATCTGATGCTATATTGGAGCTGCAAGCTGCATAATCTCCTGAAATATCAGTAAGTACAGCATATTGCAGCTGAGCAGAGTAAAGAACGGAGCAGAGAGAGATTATTATAATGAAAGGGTGCTCTCTTCTTAAAAGGTAGTTTAATTAACCAAGAAACTGATGAGAAAACCTGATGAAACTTTTTTTTCTTTCAAGTGATACAAGAACTAAAAATATTATCCTTTTACATGGTGGTTTTACATAGAAAACATATTCAAATATTCTAGCAGGACCCAAACAGTTTATTTTCATTAATGTTAATGAAAATTGGTTTCATTTTGGAGTATATTAGCATAGATTTCATTTCCAAACAAAACAAAACAAAAAGCCAGACAAATGGTTCATACTTTAAATCCCTATACATATTCCTGTGAGTTTGAAGCCAGCCAGATCTACGTAGAGATTTTTAATGCATCCAGGGTTCCATAACCCCTGTCTGACCAGGAAAAAAACTAAAATACAAAAATATAAGTTGAACAAATTTAAGTTGATGCAAATAACTTAAAATATTAAGCTGATACTTTGAGAAACTAAAGTAAGTAGAGTTTTGTATTATTTTGTAAAAAAAAATATAAAAAATCATTACATAAATATTTGTCCATTTTGGTTTCCATATAACTTAGTTTTAAAAGTTGTGTCATTTGTATATTGAGCATATTTTTGTTCTACAAATATTGCATATTTTATTGCATAATTGTATTTAAATTTAATATATTCTAAGATAAGAGAATTTAACTTTATATGCTTGTGTTTCTGACTTAATCAAATTCATGATTAATAGTGTAATAATTGCTTTGTAAGTAGAACCACAAAATGTGGTATATAGTTATAAAACCAATTATGATTTATCCCATGCAAATGACTTAATATTTTTGTGAGACTTCTTATGGGAGAGTTGAGGTTGAGGTTTTGCAAAGATAATTGAAGAAAGAGTAATTTCTGTATTAATGTTTTCTCATTCCATCTACTGAGAGACTGCAAATTTGGTAATTCTAAGTATTCCCTTCAAGTAACAATAAATGCAGCTCATTGTCTCCAAGCTTTTAGCTTCCTAGCTGCCAGTCATCAGCTGTGGGAAGGGATGTGGTTCCAAACAAGATTTCAAAGATCTCTAACAGAAATAGAAATTGTATGACTGCTTTGCATTTTTTTTCTCTGTACTTTTTTTCTAAATAAAAAGGCTGCTCTACCTGGCCCAGGGTCTTTAACTCCATCACCTGTGAATGTGTGAATTTAAAGGACTAAATTTCAACACCATCTGTATGACTTAAATCTTAAGAGATGCATTGTCTCAGCTGCTGATGCCAGACTCAACCTCAGCTGCCAAATATAAGACTGAAGGAGGAATGTAAACAGCTTGATTGAGGGCGGCGCCTGCTGCACCTGCGGTTTTGACAGCTTTTGCTACAGCTTGAGGAGGAAACAGGTTGCCTGTTTGTTCTTCAAGAGCACTTCTGGCATCCAGGTATTATGCTAGCACACAGGGCCAGCTGGGAAGGAAGCAGCTTCCTTGTCACTTCAGAGAATGATGCTCCTGCAGGAGGATTCCTTTAGCTATTTCATCCAAGGACACTGGGCAAGGAAGGCACAAAGGAGCAAATGCAAAGCCCTGGGAGGCAAGTGTGTCTGAGGAAAAGCTCCTATTACAGGCTTGCTTCCAAACTTGAGGACAGCCCAATAGGTTAAAAAATAAAGACTTAATTGTAGTAATTTTTCAAGATATGAGCCCCCTGATGAATAAATAGGCTAACGAAAACAATAGTATACAGAGAATTTCAACTGCTTGTGTCTTCATACATTCTCATCAGGAGGAGTAAACAGGATAATATATCAATGCCAAAACACTGTAAATTCAGAGAAATATCACTGAATCATCTTCTTTTTTTTTTTTTTTTTTTTTTTTTTTTTTTTTTTTTTTTTTTTTTTTATTTTTTATTTTTAGTTACATTTTCTTAACTCCGTGTCCCAGCTGTATCCCGCTCCCTCATTCCCTCCCCAACCCCACACTCCCTCCCTGGTCTCCTCCCTGCCCCTTTCCAAGTCCCCTGATAGGGGAGGACCTCCTCCCCTTTCATCTGTCCCTGTTTTATCAGGTATCTTCAGGGCTGGCTGCAAAGTCCTCCTCTGTGGCCTAACAGACTGCTCCTCCCCTGGGGGGAGGTGTCAAACAGCCTGCCCTTGAGATCCTGTTAGAAATAGTCCGTGTCCCCCTTATTTTGGAAAACTACTTGGTTACTGAGCTACCACAGGCCACATCCGAGCCGAAGTTCTAGGTTATATCCATAGATGGTCCTTGGTTGAGTTTCAGTCTCAGAAAAGACCCTGTGCCCAGATATATTTGGTCCTTGTAGAGCTCCTATCCTTTCCATATCATACTAACTTCCCTTCTTTCATATGATTCCCTGCACTCTGCCGAGGGTTTGGTTATGAGTCTTAGTGTCTGCTTTGAAACACTGCTAGGTAGAGTCTTTCAGATGCCTTTTGTGGTAGACTCCTGTCATAAGTTCAAGGCACATCCCATTTGTCTTTCTAAATGAGGATTAATCACCTTCGCCTGTGTCCACTTTCTTGATTATCTTCTTTAGGTGTGTAGATTTCATTATGTTTATCATGTCTTGTAGGTCTATATAAGCGAGTATATACCAAGTTTGTCTTTCTCCTTCTGGGATACTTCACTCAGAATGATCTTTTCTAGATCCCACCACTTGCCTGCAAATTTCATGATTTCCTCCTTTTTGATTGCTGAGTAGTATTCCATTGTGTAAAAATACCACAATTTCTGTATCCATTCCTCCGTTGATGGACATCTGGGTTGTTTCCAAGTTCTGGCTATTACAAATAAAGCTGCTACGAACATGGTTGAACAAATGTCCTTGTTGTGTACTTGAGCAAATTTTGGGTATATACCTAGGAGTGGTATAGCTGGGTCTTGAGGTAGCACTACTCCTAGTTGTCTGAGAAAGCGCCAGATTGACTTCCAGAGTGGTTGAACCAGTTTACATTCCCACCAGCAATGGAGGAGGGTTCCCTTTTCTCCACAACCTCTCCAGCATGTGCTATCACTTGAGTTTTTCATCTTGGCCATTCTGATGGGTGTAAGGTGAAATCTCAGGGTCGTTTTGATTTGCATTTCCCTAATGGCTAATGAGGTTGAGCATTTCTTTAAGTGTTTCTCTGCCATTCGATGTTCCTCTTTCGAGAATTCTCTGTTTAGCTCTGTTCCCCATTTTTTAAGTGGATTACTTGGTTTGTTGCTTTTCTGCTTCTTTAGTTCTTTATATATACTGGATATTAGCCCTCTGTCAGATAAAGGGTTGGTGAAGATTCTTTCCCAATCTGTAGGCTGTCTATTTGTTTGGATGACAGTGTCTTTTGCTTTACAGAAGCTTTTCAGTTTCATGAGGTCCCATTTATTGATTGTTGCTCTTAGAGCCTGTGCTGTTGGTGTTCTGTTCAGGAAGTTGTCTCCTGTGCCAATGA
>NW_026596064.1:18531490-18555293 GCF_907164565.1 Psammomys obesus
TTTTTTTGAGTTGATTTTGTATCCTGCCACTTTGCTGAAGGTGTTTATCAGCTGAAGAAGTTCTCTGGTTGAATCTTTGGGTTCGCTCATGTATACTATCATATCATCTGCAAATAGTGACACTTTGACCTCTTCCTTTCCGATTTGTATCCCCTTGATCTCCTTTAGTTGTCTTATTGCTCTGGCTAGGACTTCAAGTACAATGTTAAAGAGATATGGAGAGAGTGGGCAGCCTTGTCTTGTCCCTGATTTCAGTGGGATTGCTTTAAGTTTCTCTCCATTGAGTTTGATGTTGGCTATAGGCTTGCTGTATATTGCCTTTACTATCTTTAGGTATGTGCCTTGTATCCCTGATCTCTCCAAGACTTTAAACATAAATGGGTGTTGGACTTTGTCAAATGCTTTTTCAGCATCTAAGGAGATGATCATGTGGTTTTTCTCCTTCATTTTGTTTATGTGGTGGATTACATTGATGGATTTCCGTATGTTGAACCACCCTTGCATTCCTGGGATGAAGCCTACTTGATCATGGTGGATGATATCTTTGATGTGTTCTTGGATTCGGTTTGCAAGTATTTTATTGAGTATTTTTGCATCAATGTTCATAAGAGAGATAGGTCTGAAGTTCTCTTTTTTGGTTGGATCTTTGTGTGGTTTAGGTATCAAAGTGACTGTGGCTTCATAGAATGAGTTTGGTAGTGTTCCTTCTGTTTCTATTTTATGGAATAGTTTGAGGAGAATTGGTGTTAGTACTTCTTTGAAGGTCTTGTAGAATTCTGCGCTGAAGCCATCTGGTCCAGGGCTTTTTTTGGAGGGGAGACTGTTAATGACTGCTTCAATTTCCTTGGGAGATATAGGACTATTCAGTCTTTCTACCTGATCTTGACTTAATTTTGGTAGATGGAATCTGTCAAGAAAGTTATCCATTTCATTTAGATTTTCAAATTTTGTGCCATATAGGCTTTTGTAGTATGACCTAATAATCGTTTGGATTTCCTCAGTGTCTGTAGTTATGTCCCCATTTTCCTGTCTGATTTTGCTGATTTGTATGGTTTCTCTCTGCTTTTTAGTTAGTTTGGCTAAGGGTTTGTCTATCTTGTTGATTTTCTCAAAGAACCAGCTTTTTGTTTCATTGATTCTTTGGATAATTTTATTTGTTTCTAATTGATTGATTTCTGCCCTTAGTTTGATTATTTCCAGCCGTCTGCTCCTCTTGGGTGTATCTGCTTCTTTTTTTTCTAGGTTTTTCAGTTGGGCCATTAAGTTGTTTGTATGTGATGTTACGGATTTCTTCTTGTAGGCACTTAGTGCTATAAATTTTCCTCTGAGCACTGCTTTCAATGTGTCCCATAAATTTGGGTATGTTGTGCCTTCATTTTCATTGAATTCTAGAAAGTCTTTAATTTCTTTCTTTATTTCTTCCTTGACCCAGCTGTCATTGAGTAGTAAGTTGTTCAGTTTCCATGTGCGTGTCGGCTTTTTGTTGTTTCTGTTGTTGTTGATGTCCAGCTTTAGTCCATGGTGGTCAGATAGTATACAAGGGATTATTTCAATCCTTTTGTATCTGTTGAGGCTTGCTTTGTGACCAACTATATGGTCTATTTTGGAGAAGGTTCCGTGTGGTGCTGAAAAGAAGGTGTACTCTTTTGAGTTTGGGTGAAAAGATCTGTAGACATCTATTAGGTCCATTTGATTTAGGGATTCTGTGAGTGCTTTTATTTCCCTATTTGGTGTCTGTCTGGTTGATCTGTCCCTTGATGAGAGTGGGGTGTTGAAGTCTCCCACTATTAAGGTATTAGGACCAATGTATGATTTAAGCTTTAATATTGTTTCATTTACGAATGTAGGTGCTCTTGTATTTGGGGCATAGATATTCAAAATTGTGATGTCCTCTTGTTGGATTTTTCCTTTGATGAGAATATAGTGGCCCTCCTTATCTTTTTTGATTAACTTGGGTTGAAAGTCTATTTTATTAGATATTAGGATGGCTACTCCAGCTTGTTTTCTGGAACCATTTGCTTGAAAAACATTTTTCCAGCCCTTTACTCTGAGGTAGTGTTTATCTTTGTTGCATAGGTGTGTTTCTTGGATGCAACAGAATGTTGGGTCCTGTTTCCGTAACCATTCTGTTAGCCTGTGTCTTTTTATTGGTGAGTTGAGTCCATTAATATTGATAGATAATATTGACCAATGCATGTTAGTTCCTTTTGTAATGGAGTCGATGATCTTACCTTGTTTCATTGCTTGTTTTCTTTTCATTTTTGTTGGGATGTTATCTGTATGCCCTGTTTTCTTGGGTGAATTCGTTTTCGTTGGATTGGAGTTTTCCTTCTAGTATCTTCTGTAGGGTTGGTTTGCTGTATAGATATTGCGTAAATTTAGTTTTGTCATGGAATATTTTGTTTTCTCCATCTATGTTGATTGAAAGCTTTGCAGGGTATAGTAGTCTCGGTTGACATTTGTGATCTCTTAGAGTCTCCATGATGCTTGCCCAGGCCCTTCTGGCTTTCATAGTTTCTGATGAGAAGTCTGGTGTGATTCTGATAGGTCTACCTTCATATGTTACTTGGCCTTTTTCCCTTGCTGCTTTTAATATCTTTTCTTTGTTCTGTAGATTTAGTGTTTTGACTATGATGTGACGTGATGTGTTTCTTTTCTGGTCTAGTCTATTTGGTGTTCTGTAGGCCTCTTGTATATTTATGGACATCTCTTTCTTTAAGTTGGGAAAATTTTCTTCTATGATTTTTTTGAAAATATTTTCTGGACCTTGGAGCCTGGAGTCTTCTTTTTCATCAATTCCTATTATTCTTAGATTTTGTCTTTTCATAGCATCCTTGATTTCTTGGATATCTTGGATATTTTTTGTGATTGGAATTTTTCTGATTTTACTTTTTCTTTGAGAGAAGTATCAATTTCTGCAAGTGTGTCTTCAGCTCCAGAGATTCTCTCTTCCATCTCTTGTATTCTGTTGGTGATGCTTACTTTTGTGGTTCCTGATCTTTTCTCCAAGTTCTCCAGCTCAAGAGTTTTCTCATTTTGTGTTTGCTTTATTGATTCTAATTCTGTTTTCATGCCTTGCACCATTTCTTTTATGTGTTTGAATTTGGATTCCTGTCTCTCTACGATGGACTCTATTTCTTTGTTCATTTCCTTTTTGTATGCCACTAATTTTTTCTCTACTTGTGCCTCTATTTGTTTGGCTATGTTTGCCTGTGTTTCTTTAAGGGTTTTGTCTATTTCTTCTTTCTTTACCTCCAATTGACTGGCCAACTCTTTGAAAGATTTGTTCATTTCCTCCTTATAAGCCTCAAATAATTGAGCAAGCATGGCTTTAAGGTCATTTTCCTGTGCTTCTGATGAATTGGAGTATCCATCGATTTTGGGGTTTGCTGGTGAAGTCATGATGTCCTGATTTATGTTGGAAGTGTTCTTTCGCCTACCCCTGGCCATTGGCTTGTCTGAGACCTTCCCTGTTTGTTTTTGGATTCTGCCGATCAGACTGGTACTGTCTCTCTCTCGAGTCTGGAGAATTCTTCAGGAAGTTGAGAGAGGTCCCGTGTCCTTAGCGTATGCTGAGGACTAGCTGTACCTGTGGGAGGAAAGTACGCAGGCGCAAACAGAGGCAAATGCAAGCGTGCGTGCGTGTGTGTGTATATGTGTGTGTGTGTGTAAGTGGGTGTGGGCGTGTGTCTCGAGGGACAGAGTGATGGCTAATGTTGAACCCTTGAGTGTGTGGGAGGGGCTCTGCAATGTATATGTCGCAGGCGCTAGTGATGATCGCAGCGCAATTTCTGGCATTAACTGCCTTAACTCCTCAATTAGACCCACAGAGCAGGAACTTCAATGTTCCAAGTGCCCCTCTGTTTCCCAAAGTGGGTATATGGGTGGGAGGGGGTTCGATGCCTGGCTTCTGTTTTAGCAGAACCCAGGATCAGTGGAGCTGCAGATTCTCAAGGGTGCACTCACTTACAGGCAGGACACTTGGCAGAGATCGGCGTATCTGGGCTCTCTGCTCTCTGGTTTGGCCCTGCTTCTTTGATGTGCTCCGCCAGTTCCGTGCTGCTGTCACTGCCAGGTTATGAGGTCTTGCTGCAGCTGGAGATTTCAGGGTGGTCACGTCAGTGGGAATCGGGGTAATCAGCCTTTCTGTTCTCTGGTTTGGCCCTGGTTAGTCTTAAACTGGAGGGCTGATGTGCCCCGCCAGCTCAGTGCTGCTCCGCCGCCAGGTTAGAAAGTCCCGCTGTAACTGGAGACTGGGTTGCTAGTCCAGATGCTTTCTGGGAAGTCCTGGGGTCTCTTTACTGTGCTCTCCAAGCTTCGGAGGCCCAGCGCCTGGTGTGTCTAGCTTGTATGGCGTTTTTGTCTGGTTTTGGTGATTATATAGCGAATTCTCTGTCACTGTGGGATTGGGCGGGCCGTACCAACAGTGATGGCGCTCCTGCGGAGCTAGTATGGCGTCTAGCAGACTCGGGCCCTGGGAGGATGGTGCAGCCGCCGCGAGTGAATCTGGGACTCCGAGACACAGTACTGCTGGCCTTTGCCGATAAAGGGCTTGGGGCTCCGCCTCAGTGGCTGCAGGCCCCAGGCAGTTAGGTCTGCGCTGAGAAAGGCGAGTCGGCTGTGCCTGTGCGGAGGAGGAGGGAGGTCTGGGGGAGGGGAGTGCTGAGAGATCAAAGGATCGTTTCTCACCTTCCCCAATCAAGTCCGTGGGTGACCCGAGACCAAGGTTTTCACCTCCTGCGATGTTCCCTGTTGTTTAGAAAGTCTCTCCGTTGTTTCCCTGGCTTCAGAAGTTCTTCCACACATCAGCTCAGAACTTTATCTCCTCCACAGCTCGGAAACTGTGTGTGCTAGTCGCCATCTTGGCTCCGCCCCCTGAATCATCTTCTTAATTGAAAGCCTTTGACTGCGATGATTTACCTTATAAGCTGGAACTACTGCATAATTCACATGACTTAGATGAGAGTAAGCATGCATATGTGTTCATGCAAGGCTCAGAGTCAAAATCTTTAAAATACATGCACATTATTTTGATTTGACTGGTTGTGGTTGCTCTTATTGTGTTGTTGTTCTATTGTCTTGCTTTGTTTGTTTTGACATTAAATCTGACTTTCTAGCCCAGATTGGCTTGGATGGAATGTATTATTTAGTCCATGCTGCCTCCTTTTAGAGCCGTCCTGGTGCCAGAATTACAGGCATAAGCCTGCACATGGAGCTTAAAGTATGCCTTCTGCCAATTATTAAACATATCATAGAACTTTAGTAGTTAGCATCATAGAATTTAATAGATTTACATAGTTAAATAGTGTGACTTGCTCAATAAAAGAGATTAGCAGGACACATATTCTAAAATTATTTTAAGTCTGTTTTAAAGACAGACTTAAATTCAACTATGTTCATAGCAGCTTTATTTGTAATAGCCGGAATCTGGAAACAACCTAGATGTCCCTCATCAAATGAATGGATAAAATATTGTGGTATATTTACACAATGGAATGCTACTCAGATATTAAAAACAAGGAAATCCTGAAATTTGCAGACAAATAGATGGTACTAGAAAAGATCATCTTGAGTGAGGTGATCCAGAAGCAGAAAGACAGACATGGTATATACTCACTTATAAGCAGATATTAGCCATATAATACAAGATAATACTAAAATTCACAGACCTAAAGAAGCCAAATAACAAGGAGGACTTTAGAGAGGATGCTTAATTTTCTTTCAGAAGAACAAATAGAACAGATATAGGAAATGGTTGAAGAGGGAGAACAGGATGGGAACCTACCATAGATGTCCTCTGTAAGATTCCAACCAACAGTGGAACAAAGCGGATGCTAAGACTCACAGCAAAGCTTTGGGTAGATGGCAGGGATCTTACAGCAGAGTGGAAGGATAGAAGGACTCTGAGGGGACAGGAGCTCCATGAGTAGATAAACAGAGAAAAAAATTCTGGGCTCAGGGTGGGAACTGCAGAGACTGATGTACTAACCAGGACCTTGCATGAAGAGGACCTAGACCCCCTGCTCAGATGTAGCTTATAGGTAGCTCAGTCTCCATATGGGTTCCCTTGTAAGGGGAGCAGGGCTGTCTCTGACATAAATTCTGTTGCCTGCTCTTTGATCACTTCATTCTACCTGGGTGGCCTCGCCAGACCACAGAGGAAGAGGATCCAGGCAGTCCTGATGAGACTTCGTAGGGTGAGGACAGATAGTAGGGGAAGAGAGCACCCCATTTCTGTCGACTAGGACAGGGGGACTGAGGAAGAGGGAGAGAGGGTGGAACTGGGAGGAGATGAGGGAGGAGGGCTACATTTAGGATATAAAGTGAATAAATTACAAAAATATATATATATATAAAATAAAGATAGACTTAAGAAACAAAGAAACACCATTTGTTGTTTTAGATTTCTTTTTTTTAAATTTCAAATAAGTAGCAAAAAGTAAATTATTTAATTTTGTGAGCAAGGTGGATACTAATAGGAAGAATGGTTAAATATTTACCTAGCAAACATTAAAGCCCAAAATACAAAAGCAAAGGTAGATGAAAGTGTAAAAAGAAAAATAAACTGAAGTCACAAGAAATACTGGAGGAAAGAATAAGTGAATATTTTAGAAAGTTGAGTATGAAAACCTATTTCAAAAGTGTCATAATAATTAGACAGAATAAAGAAAAAAGATATATAAAGTTGGTGTTTTAAGTCCACAGAATTGTCTCCAGGAAAGAAGGTACAAAGGTAGCTACACCCTGAGTGTTTTTTTCATAGGAGTAAAACAGCTTGGAATATTTCTGCTAAAAAGAAATGCTAAATGTTTAAGTTGGTAGATGTTTATCTTTGCATATTCTACATGGTGTGCATGTGTGGAATATTAAAACATACTATTTTAATACATACAAACTTTATAAATTCCTTTAAAAACTATGTTTTAAAAGCAGCATGGTAAATTCAAAAGAAAAAAGGAAATGTTTGCAATGATATTAGGGATAAAACTTTGGATGCATAATATATAAAATCCTCTACTTCCATAACATGATGCTTTCCCAGTTAGTGGGCATGTCCTTTAGAAAAACTAGAAAATGCTAAATAGGCAGTAGACAAATGGGGGAATAAGAGTGACAAGTGAACCCAGGTCATTAATGAATGCCTGGGGCAGAGATAGAGGGGGAAAAAGAGAGAATTACAGACTAAAGATGGTAGAACAAGAAACATAAAGGGAAACAAAGGCATTGAAGAGAAGAAAAGAAGAAGAAAGCACTGCTTACACAACAAATTGGACAAAGATTTGAAAAATGATCTGCTCTTCTCACTAATTCATATTATATTCCACTGTTAACTGGGTATATATTTAACCTGGAGGCATTTTTCCTAGAAAGCAACTCTTGCTAATATTGTAGCCGTAAACATATCCATGGGAGAATGGTTTATAAAAGACATTATAATTAAGCAAACATCCCAATTGTTCATCAAGCTATTACTTAATTAACTGGTAGCTTAGATTATAATTAAAATTTAAAGTGGCAATAGCATACTGGTATATAATTGGTTTATTTTAGAACATTCTCCAAATACATTGTTGAGTATGAAAAGAAAAAATGAGAGGTTCCATGCGTAGTCCTTGCTTGATTCCTCCAGCTCTGCAGCCCCACCCCCCACCCCCTTCACACCCAGGCCCACACATCTTGGCTCTGTTAGTCTCCTTTTGGAGTTCCTGTCCCCTCCAGGTCTTTTTATCTCCCATTTCTTCCGTAAGATTCCCTGCATTGTGCCCAAGTTTGGCTATGAGTTTCAGCATCTGCTTCCATATCCTGCTGGTAGGGGCTCTTTCAGAGGTCTTCTGTGGTAGCCTCTTGTCCTATTCCCTGTTTTCTCCCTCTATCCTGTTTGTCCTTCTGAATGAGGATTAAGCGTCTTCCTTAGGGTCCTCCTTGTTGATTAGCTTTTTTAGGACTATTGATTTTAGTATGTTTATTGTATATTATATGGATAGACCCTCTGCTCAGATGTAGCCCATGGGCAGCTCAGTCTCCATGGGGGTTCTCTATAAAAAGAGAAAGGACTGTCTCTGGCATGAACTCTCTTTGGTCACCTCCCCCTGGCGAGATGGCCTTACTAGGCCACACAGAAGGAGTATCCAGATAGTCCTGATAAGACCTGATAGGCTAGGGTCAGATAGTAGGGGAGGGGAGGAGGACCCCCTATCAGTGGACTCAGGGAGGGACATAGTGGGGGGAAGTGGGAAGGAAGATGGGAAGGGGAGGATTTGGGGGAGGACTACAGCAGGGATACAATGAATAAATTGTAAGAAATAATAATAATAATAAAATTTTACAATTAAAAAAGTTTCCAATATAACACATTGAACTTCCTTTTAGCATTATATGTTTATGTATTTGATTTACTCCATCACTTGAGAGTAACTAACTCAAAGGTATGCTATCACAGAAAATTAACAGTGGAAAATTCTAAGCCGGAACATTTAATTAAATTTGTCATTTTATAATTAAACACTGTTTTACTATGTGCTCTTTAATGGGGGTATATCATTGTCACAAATGAATGAGATACTTTCAAATGATTAAAAATCATTTTATCACATTTTAATTTTGATATGTTTCTTTTACCACCTTTTAAGCATTGTGAAATTCACCTTAAGTAAACGAGATTTGTCTGAGTACTGCTTTTTCTAGTTACAATTGATCAGGTGTTCTGTAGGCTGGAGGGAAAGCCTTCCTTTATTTTTCTGTGTTTACTGGTTGTTTGTTTGTTCTTTCCACTTCTGACAATTCATTTAACATAGCATTCAAATATGTTCCGCATATCTCCTAAGAGTTGACAATCTAGTTTGTAATTACCTTCATTATTATACAAAATCTTGCAAATTGCTGGGTCAATAGATAGGGTTATAAATAACAGATTCTCAACCTCTTCTTTGCAGCAACTTGAAATGATTCCATTTAGTTTTGAACACGTCTCGAAAACCACGAAAAGCCTCTAAACAAAATTAAGTTTAATTCACTCTTTAGGGAAGTGCTTCTACAGACCGTTTGAAGGAAGGGGGAAACCAATTTAAATAAATTATCAGATAGTCATTTTATCCAGACGAGTGCTACTAATTACAATCAGTTTCCTCTATTCATTAAAACCCGTCCAGCAAGCATGGATCAACTCTGTCAGCAGTCACTCCATTTGCTTGAAAGCTTTATCACAACACTTTTTAAAGGCATTACATAGTATAGACTTTTGCTAATTTACAGCCTTTTCTAGGCATTCCTGAAAAGTGTCTATTTTTCCGTGCTCCTTCCTTTAGAATGTATTTAGTTTTTCCCCAATGCTGTCTCCTCAGTATTCTGCAATCTCTGTTTAAATCATCTGGTGTTGCAACCCACCAGATAGATATCTAGCTCAATTAATGTGTTCCTGGAAGAATCATTCCATGGTTGTCCCACTCTTCGGTTGGCTACAGTTCGTTGCTTTTTTTGACTGATAAAGTACATACATATGCCAGAAAAAAAAAAAATCAAATGGAACTGAGACCAAGCATCCTAAAAACACTACAGCATCCTACCTGCTTGTCTTTACTCAATACACTAAGTCAATTTATTTTACTGTTATAGGTGTTTCTATAAAAGCTATAGAGAGCAGAGCAAATGATCCCTTTCTCTAAGCATGCTTTTTGTCAGCATTTGAGTTGTCTGGCCTACTTACCATCAGAGTAAGGTCTCTACAGGAGGAACCTGAAGAAATTCACATGCTTCTTCTCCTTAGGTCACAGTGAGTCCTGTTTCTCCACAACCCGCCACTCCCAAACATATGTTATAAGGTTTAAGCAACGATAATTTTGTTAGTAGGGAAACTGAGTATATGTGATTGTATAATACTTTCACAAATTGAACTGAATAGAGGGCATTCTATCCATTTGCACTTTCATCTTTAGTATCGGGATGAGTGCTTATTGCATTACAGGTACACCTTCAATATTTGTCGACCAAAATATGTGCCCTATTGCTCAAATTTAATAAAGAAAGAGAGCCTGGGAATGGAGCAATGTTTTTATCTGCCTTTATGTGCTTAAAGACCTTTCAAGAGTGCTGGCTATCTGCTGCTTATGAGGCAATAGCATTGCGAGTTTGAAAACTCGAAGATTCGTTGGGAATTCTTTTATCTACTTAGCAATTAATTTAAATCTACTGTAATTAATTTTTGAGAAACCTGCAAAAGCCTATTACATGATGTTCACATAGCAGTGGATCCTAACTTGGGAAGCTGGGTAAAACACATCAGCCTGTATCAGCCAGATATGTTGTCCTGGCAGATAGCCCTGGCCCATAGCCAAACATAAATAAACTGTTTCCAAGTTTTGGTTAAAATAATTAAGATCAGCCTAAAATGCACCCAAAATCCATTGTCTGATGGCCCATAGAAATAAATAATTCTATTTTGTATTAATAAAGGATAGGTTTAGCATGAGTTCAGAGAAGTGTTATATTAGGCAGATATTTAAGTTGCATGGCTTCAGGTATAGAATTTATCAAAAAATAATAATTCATGAAAAGCCGTTCTCTTTTGAGTCATGAGCCTGTTGTAGACATTAGAATGTACTGTCTAGCATCCCATCATCAGGGAGGCTGAAATGTCAACCTTCTCATAGCTCAAACGGTTCCTTGAAAACGGATGGTCCCCTCTTTGCAGACCTTCAGCGGTGATATCTCCTAGGGTCTGTCCTCTGACTCAGCTGTGACAAGAGCCTCTTTGTCCTCCAGCCAGAGTGCAAATGCACCACTGCCCTTTCTAAGCACCACCCAGCCTCGTCTTTCTCTCTCATCACATACTCCTAACAAGAAGACAGACGTTATACACTCCCTGGAACTGATGGGTCATTTCTTAGATCAGAAATTGTAGATCTGGTCTCGTCCTTCATTTTAAGTTATTGTTACCTATTCAGAGGCTTCTGTGGTTCAAATTAAAATGTACATCATTATCTGATTTTTAGAATAGGTGCTATTATCTTACAATATTAAAGACTGCTTTGTTTTGGGTTTTATGTACTTGTTGCTTATCTCTTCCTGTCACTGATGATTAAATTGGTAAACCACCTAAGAAGTCCCTAACACGACATAGCTTCCTAGACAGAGGCTTCCTTGAGGGTTGGACATCATTAGAAAGTCTTGATCATTCTCTCTGACTGAGGAGGAACTTTAGGACATAGGAAGGACCCCTTCTTAACTTCCAGTTCTAGAAACTCAGTCACTAAAATATAACATTCACTTCCTGAACACTTTAAAATGTCTATGTAATGCTTTTATAATATTAATTTAAATTTTAAAATCAAGAAAATATTATGAAACTATTAGGAAAATAATGTTGAACTTTATGAGATTTAAAAAGATATGTGAGTCCTCGAGGAAACCATGAAGCATCTCAATCTCAGCATTGCCCTTTATAAAACAGAATTAAGAATATATCCCTCGGCTCTGATGTAGCCTATAGATTCAGTCTCCAAGTGGGTCCCTAGTAAGGGGATCAAGGACTTTCTCTGTCATTAATTCCATGGCAAGCTCTTTGATCAACTCCCCCTGTGTGTGTGGGGTAATGTATAGGTTTGCCAGGCCATAGAGAAATACAATGCAACCAGTCCTGATGAGACCTGATAGGCTAGGGTCAGATGGAATGAGACAAGGACCTCCTCTATCAGTGGACTAGGGGAGGGGCATAGGGGGAGAAACGGGAGGGAGGGTGGGATTGGGAGGAGAAGAGGGAGGCAGCCAAGGCAACCACAGCAGGGATACAAATTGAATAAATTGTAATAAATGATAATAATTTAAAAATTAAGAATATATATATATATAGTATATATGTATATATACATATATATTCTGTAATATATATATCGAGCCATCAGGTACTACCAGAGGTGGCAGCCACTACCTGGTCTGCCTGGTCTGGACTCAGTGGAAGAGGATGTGCTTAGTCCTGGTGCGACTTGAGGTGTTGCTGTGGGTTGGTATAGGGGAGGGGTCTCCCCTTGCTGAGGAGAAGGGTAGGGAGGAATGGAAAAAGAGGGTGGGACCAGAAGGAGTGGAGGGAGGGGGCTGATGTCAGGATGTAAAGTGAATAAATAAATTAATTAATGAGGAAAAAGGTAAAGAAGAATATATTGGTCAGATTACTTTCATTCAAACAAGTCAAACTACAGAGCTGTTCTGAAAGCATTTGCGTAAAAACATAAGGACAAACAGCTGAGCTAATTTTACCAAGGCAATAAGAAAGGCAGCAGAAAGGGATGTCTCTACATTTCTCCACTAACATTTAGATGTATACATCTAAGTGATAATGGGAAATTTAGTTGTTTGGCTGTTATATGATTTTCCTCTATTTTCATTTTAGAATAAAAGAAAAGAAATTTGGTTTGATGTCACAAATTATGACCCATTCAGCTTTCTGCTTTTTCCATTAGTATCAACAAAGAAACCAGAGCTTTAACTAAATTCTTGGCCTAATTTTTCTTAAGTTCAGTTTTAGTTTTGCTGGAACTCAGTATTGGAGATCAGATCAATTCTAGAATAAAGAAGAAATCCTCATGTGTTCCAGATGTGGCAGTCACTCTGGCAACGGCACTTTCAATCTTCCACCTCACCATTGCATTTAAGAGATGAGCAAGAATGATCTTAAAAAAAAAAAAAAAAGTTCTGTGCTCTTTAACTAAAGACTATGGTATAACCTCTTGGTTTTGCTGAAGTGTAGGTATTAAAGATACAAAAAGTCCCTGGTAATTTCCAACAATTATATTTTGCTAAATGAGCAGAACTGAAATTCAGGTAGGAAATGTCTATGAATGCCTCATTACTTGGAAAAAAAGCCTCTTGGCTATTGCGTATTTCCTGCAAATGTATTTCTTCCTACAATAAGTAGAACTGAGTTAAGCTAAGGAACAATCCTGGAAAGAGAGCTAGGAAAATGGGGGTCTCTTGAAACTTCCATGACTTGTCTCCAGTCTATTTTTAAGCACCAACCCTCCTCCTTTCTACACTCAAAACTTAACCCTAAAGTATTTACCTTATAAATAGTTACTGTAATCTTAATATAGCCCAAGAACTGCTTCAAAGGCTTTAATATATGAATTCCTTCAAGCTTAAAAACAATTAGAGAAAAGCATACTAAATAGCTTTCCTAAGGATAAACACTGAAAACTCGGTGTAATAAAGACTTGAAATACAGGGCACCTATTCTCACCAATACCTCTTAGATCTTTATCAGTTTACCCTGAACACAGGGGACAGACAGCAACTCATACTCAATGAAAAATATCAAATTCTATTGTAAATCCTTTCAAAATAGAAATATTTACTTCAAAATTTTTTTTAAAACAAACCAAATTATAAAGTCACTGTATTATTCTCTGAAATTGTGAAGTTTTATTCTGCTGGAGAACATATTTGCTCCTTGGGATCTATGCCAACTTTTTGATAATGATGAGGATAGGCATTTCTGAGCCACCTTGGCCTCTTCCACGTTGATCAGCATCTAAATGGCAGTTGGGTGTCTCCCTGAATTCTATCCAGCTGGCAACCTGAAGTTACATTTCAGAATTTTTGTCCACCAAAATATGATTAAAATTCATGGCCAGACAATCTCCTAAAAAGCCAAACAATGAATAAGATGAGAAAAAACCTGCTTAGAATGACAACAGAACTTGGAATCAAGGGGCTTGGGTTTTTACTGGAGCTACTGCTAATTAGTTCTATAGTATTGAGTCAGTAATTTTCATTCCCAGAAGTCAGTTACGTCATGTGTGGATGGAGATTTTGACTATAACAGAGTTATTTTATCTATAAGACTATGTGATCCACTAAATTAATGAGAAAACATCATATGTTTGTAATCAAATGGTCATGCTAACAATTTAGATTAGTCAGAAGAAGAATAACTTAGCCTTTAATACTAAAAAATTATTGTAGGACTTCCAGAAGATTAAGTTCATCTTTTATTTTTTTAATAAACAACAAACCCAAACAAACAAAAGAAACCGCTCTGTCTAGAAAGCCTAGAGTGAAAAAGTGGTTAGCTTTTATTATTGTTATTATTAAGACTGGAGAAACAGTTAATACTGTTTTTGAATGCTTGAATTATTATACTTTGCAGGAAAATAAAATCCTGTGGGCTTCATCCTTCTGCTAGTTTGTGGGGGAAAATTCTCTGAGTTTATAAGCTCAAAAGACAACCTGAATTGTTCACTGGGCATGTAAATATTTTCAGCTATTGTAAAATATGTCACTGCACATAACTGGAGTATCTGGAGTAATTACTGCCTTTGTGGTCATTTCTATAGTCAAACAAGCCCACAGGCACATCACTCATGTAATAGAATAAATCCATGTGTTGCTGTCGAAGAAGCATGTGAATACAAGGAGATCATTATCCCCCCAAGTAGATTTTTCACATGACCAGAGTCAGCCAAGAGAATGCTTGTTTTCTCTTCCACTCTTGGTTCCCTTTGCAGAAAATGCAGAGAAATGGTGATTTTGAGTATAATCAAAGAGCTTCATCTTATTGTTCTAGACAGTTTTACATTCCGATAACTCAATTTCTTTAGAATCAAACAGATAAATTGAACTGTTAATAGGTCTGCAGGTTGGGCACATTAATGCGTATGATGGCACCTCTGTTCCCACGTGTGGATAAGAGTAGTGATCTAGATTAGGGTGGGAATTAAATTTGATAACTTAGTAGTTACTGGATAGTTACAGGAATCTATCAGTAACATAGTAAAATTTCAGTGCCTTACATAGTAAAATTTCATGGCAAAGATCTGTGTCTTTCCCTGTATTGATTCATAAGTCTAACTTTAATAAGTTCATATAAGATCACTGAAACTTTGGTAACTAAATACCTTCAACAATTATTTATTTATAGCCTATTGAAATACAAAATATTCAATGCAGATTAATTGTTCAAATGTATTTTTACTATTACTAAAAAGAGTTGTCAAAATTGGGCATTTATTGAATATTTTGACTATTCATATTCACCATGAAACACACACACATACACACATGTCTCCTCCATTCTGTTTTAATTGTCTCTGAGACTTACTGCCTCCAACTCCGGTAACCTAAGCCTAGTCGTGGAAGTTTACTGCTGAATAAGCTCATCCTTTCTAACTCTTTCTGAACTCTGGCTGGCTGGTTCAAATCAGCTGTTCTGGCTCAAAACTCCTCTCCAAGATGACTACTTTAAACTGGCACCTTCTTATTCCCTGGCTTGCACTGCAAATGTTGATGCAAGTGTCTGAAATTGTCTAAGAGGTTAGAAGAATGGTTTGGCTTCATTCCTAGGTTAAAGTCACAATGTCTTCCTCTTCTCAACATAGCACTTGTTGTATTTTCCTTTGGCCTAGAATTTCATCACTGGAATGTAGTTTAACACCATGATGCCATTTATTTAAGCATTCGATAAACACATAATTGTATTAGGCATTGCTATTCTTTGACTTTCATGTAGAAAGCCCATGCGTGTGTGTGCATGCGTGTGAGTGTGTGTTTTGGATGGTTATGCTCTATTAAGAAAAACAAAAATGGAACATACAGGTTTGCTTCAGAGGAGAAAAGTTTGGATATGCATGTTTTCAAAATCAGTAATGAAATCATAGTCATTTCTCAAAAGACAGATTAATTTAGTAATTCATGAAGAGAGGAAATAACTGTACATAAGAACAAAGGAAGAAAAAAGATATTTTATAAGAAAATGTATTTTTAAATAAAGTCAACAATATTACATAAAGATCGTGAATAAAATATAATTGCTTTAATCTTGGATTACTCTAATTAGAAATATGTTTTTAGTTTATTTTTATAAATTTTGATTTTTATTTATAAGTTGAATATAGTATTGTTACTTAATTGGGCTTAAGTATTAAGTAAAAGTCAGTGATCAAACCCAATCTCCATAATTTTTTCCCTTGGGATGTCTAGCATGCAATTGAGAATGTGTTTGAACTCCTTATCTATCAAAGGAATGGAATATTGTAAGTAAAAATCAGAAAATAGATCAGTGAGTATCCAGCAGCTGCTATTTCAGAATGTATAAGGATCTTCTAATTACATGCTTATGTATGACAAAGTCAAAAGCAAAAAAAGCTTGAATCATTTCCAGCTTTCACATTAGCTCATTGAGATGACTGTCACACTAGTGTCTTGGCAATGTCCTTTGAGTAGTCTTTTTTTTCTTTAATTTTAATTTTTTTTAATATTAGTTACAGTTTGTTAATTTTGTATCCCTGCTTTATCCAGCTCCCTCTTTCCCTCCCAATACCACCCTCCCTCCCTCATCCCCTCCCTGCCCCTTTCCAAGTCCACTGATAAGGGAGAACCTCCTCCCCTTTCATCTGATCCTGTTTTATCAGGTCTCTTCCAGACTGGCTGCAAAGTCCTCCTCTGTGGCCTAGCAGGGCTGCTCCTCCCTCAGCTGGAGGTGGGGAGAGGAGGTCAAAGAGTGCACCATTGAGTTCCTGTTAGAAACAGTCCCTGTTCCCCTTATTGGGTACCCACTTGGCTACTGAGCTACCAAGGACAGACGTTCTAGGTTGCATCCATACATGGTCTTTGTTTGGAGAAACAGTCTCATAAAAGGCCCCTGTGCCCAGATTTAATTGAAACCAACAGACACTGTTGTGAGACAGAAGAATGTAGAGACAACAGTTGGTGATATGACATTTCTTTGCTGATTTCCAAGGATCCTGAATTAAGAGTGTCCCCAGAGTGACTTTAGGGTTCTCAGTCATCACTCCACCTTGGAAGGCACCATTTCCCTCCAGAGGCCTCACATCTGCAGAAACCTTTTGAGCATCAAGAAGACTTCATCTTAATTTTCACATTAAGGCTAAGCAAAAACAGGTATAGGTCTGCTTTTACTGCTAAATGAGGAAGATGGGAAGGGAGGAAGGTTGCATTTCGATCTTTTAGAAACGGGTACCAGAATATGTTTTTTCTTATAAAACAGTTATAAATGACTAAAGGTTTATAGGTTGTTTAAAATCTCATTACAGCCAACTATAAAAGTCTTTTGTGATAGCAACATCTTTGGGTATAATTTATTTTATTTTTATATGAGAAAATGATTTCAGTTATATACTTCCTCTTCAGAGTACTTGCATCTTTCTTATTAATACGTTTAATGTTCTTCATAATTTTTCTTTATTGTACACATAACAATTATAAGAGAAAAGATCTCACTATGTAGTCTTAGTTGCCTGAACTCACTACTTACATAAGTCTGATCCTAGTTTAAAGGGACACACCTGTCTCTGACTTCTATGTGAAGATTTAAGGTGTGCACTACCATGCCAAATAACAATTTTCTAACACAAGTTTGATAGCATTTACTGTTTTCTTCATTGGCATGTAAGTTCCATAAGGAGAGGGTATATATCTCATTTAATCAGTGTTTCAACATCTGTACCAGAGTCTAGCAAACAGTAATTATATCACAAATTATATAATGAATGAGGTGATGTAAGGGGAAATATGAGTTTACTATGAGTAAAGAGCTGAGCTAGGTCATGATGGTGTGTGTTCCCACAGAGAAAGCAGTCTATAAAGATGCAGTCTACTTCAAGCTCGGAATGGTAGAAGAGGGAAAACACCTAAATAGCTACACGACAAATGATATGTGATAAATCAGTGTCAAAAAAGTGATACAGAAAGAGGTGAATTCAGTTATTTAGTGGGAGGGGACACATATTTTTATGAGCAAGTATTCATATTAAATTTAGTAATGTAAGTTTATTATTTAGGTAGTATATTTCAATCTTTTCATATACATCAAAACTAACATACAAAATGTACAATTCAGCAAAATTCTAGACTCTATATAAATGTCAAGATTGACTATTTCAATATATTCCTACAATGAAATGATTCTAATCAGCCTGGCAGTGAGGCACTGTTTCATCTTTACTTTTTTTTTTTTCTTTTAGGAAGAAAAGCAAATGATATTTAGAATAGGGCTAATGAACAACTTTTACACATGTGAGAATTGTATAAAGAGGAGAGATTTGGACTGGAACTCAACCCTACTTGTGTGGTGTTGTCAAAATCTCTAATCTCTTAGCTCAACTTTCTTCATCAAAACGGGAAGAAAAGTATTTTGTAGACTTTCCATGATAAAAGATTTATATGTGTATATATACATGTATGTATGTGTGTGTGGGTATATAACAATGTTTGGCACAGCTAAGTGCTTATACTTTTATGACAGTAATTGTTTTAAAGTGTCTGTTATCACCATAGGATTCTAAGTTGATTAAAGTAAAGAGAAAACCTGAAACACCTATCTTCCCATGTTTTGATTATTTTACTTCATACAGTATCATCTGATTCCCTGGCTTTTCTCATTTTTTCTAAACACTTTTTCTTAAACATTTTGGCTGAGTTAAACAAACAAAAAAAAATTAGTTCACTGTTTATCCTGGTAAGGGTAATTTGTAAAAAGAGAAGTGGCTACAGTGATGAAGTTGACGTGCGCATGGAAACAAGTTAATATGATTAACATGTATGGCTGTGTGTGTTGGTGATGATCAAGTGGTTCTATTAGGAATGCTACTTCAACAGAGCTATTCCACATAAGATATCTCTTCAGTTAGAGAATGTTATGCACCATGTCAGGAGAAGGACCCAAGTTTCAATAAAAGAAACTAAGCTTGTGAATAAGGAAGATAATAAACCATGGCCTTTGAAGCTTTGTGTAAAGCTAACAATCTCTTCACATATGTACTAGAAAACCTTACCTATCCTCTTTGTGTCTAATATGAATATTACATAGTTTCCAGATCTTCCAGCCATTACCTTCTTCAGTTATCATCATCATACTTCAGGCTCTAACTGTATTTTATTCATGGCTTGAAACATTGTTTTTTTTTTTTTTTTTTTTTTTTTTTTTTTTTTTTTTTTTTTTTTTAAATTTCCTCCTCTCTATCTATACCTTCTTACCTCATTTGGCGTAGTCAGCTCTTTTCTTTAAGCCCGGTGTATGTGTGGTGAGCTCTATTCACAAACACACGTGTTCTACAAGTCATCATATCCATTACTAAAAACACCGAAGAGCTTCAACTCCCATGAGCCTGCCACCTGCATCAAGAAATTATGCCTAGTGTGGCCATTTGTTCATGCCAAATCACTGTGGAAGCCAATTCTGGAGATTTCACACAGGAAAGAAAAAACAAAACAAAACCCAAAAAACTACATTTGTGTTTGCTATCAATGTTTTTCAAAGGTCAACTCTAATCAATTGTTTTTTCTCTTTCCCACTATAATGTCTCTCTTCTTTCCTATTTCCTCAAGAGTTTTGTTGAAAATGAATTGGAAGACACTGACATATTTTTTAATAGCACAAGTTTTAGCATGAATTTTAAGTGGAAACTCCTGCTTTTTTTTTGGCCCTTGAATTTCAGAAGAAACGGGAGCTGAGAGTGTGGTAACCTTGTTACTCAGAGATGCAATGCGTTTAGAGCACGATACCACAGGAGTGAGCAAAGCAAATGGAGTGCGATACACTCTATCGACGCTGGGAAAGAGTGGACATATCCACTCTGAGGAGCCAGGTATCTGTAACATGCCTAAGTAATGGCATCTCCACCAGTAGAACTTCCATATCCCTACCAACAGAGAAGACCTGAAATCAGTTTACATTGACACCAAACTCATAGGGCAGTGATATTATCTAACTCAAAGCCATGATGAGAAATTATTAATAAAGATTCAAAAGAAAAACAGCTAAATTTAAAACAAGTTCCTTGCTCTAAGCTCTGTATTGATTTTGTTAGCTGCTCATTCAGAATTCTTTCTGCCCTCTCCTTCCTTCCTCCCTTTCTTCTTTTTTCGATAAATTTTATTGAAAATATTCTTCTTTCATACAACACACCCTGACCACAGTTTCCAATCCCTCCACTCCTCGATGCTTCCAACTCTTCTCCTCTCTCCCAGATCCACACTCCCTCCATTTCCTCTTTAGAGAAGAGCAGACCTCTAAGAGACATGGAGCAAATCAGGGGGAAAAAAAAGATACAATAAGACAAGGCAAAAACCCTCATATGAATGGTGGACAAGGCAACCCAATAGAAGGCAAATAGGCCCTAGAGCAAAAAAATAATCATAGATACACTCAGTCCCAGTGTTAGGAGTCCCAAACAAACAGCAAGGAGACAGACCCCTTGGTTCACTTTTCATATAGCAGACAACTCATAAAATGCAGATATTTTAAATATGTCATATCAGAAGCAAGCAACTCACCAACTAAGTTGTCATATAAAATATATTAAATAATTGGCTTTTCTGTTGTTATATTATTTACTTCAGTATTGTTTGCTTCAGCGTTGCATTACACAATGTTAAAAACTTTTTAAAAGGAATTAACTGTTAATCTTTTTAAACAACACAGAACTACTCTGGTTCAATAAACTAAAAGAAAACACAGCAGTAAGTTTGAATAGAGAAACACTATCATCACGGTGTTCAGGCACTAGAGATGTGCCAGAGTGATTTGTACTTTATCAGCTAATGGTTATAAATAGTAAATATTGTTAAGTTTCAAGAAGCCTAGAAAGAATCAAAAGTGCTCCAGAGCGGTGTGAACATAAGCTTGTCAGAAAACTGTTTCAAGGTTACAGGAAAAGGTGTGAGTGTCCCTTTGAGGGACACTTTGAGGGTAGATAGTGAAGTCAGCATTTCTCTTGCTGTTGTCTTTAAAGGAAGCAAGAATAACAACATTCCTTTCTTGTTACTGCTCCTGTGGGGGATGCCAGAACCAAGCACTTGCAACTATATTACCCAAAAGGGGCTTTTCAAAGTAACAGCCAAACTGTTGCATTTCAACAGTGCCAGGAGGTACTTTCTCTACACTGACCATTTCACTGAACATTCAAGAGATTATGTAATGGAAAAAAAATTTCTATTTCACCCTGTGAAAACTATCGGAATGGGGTGGTCAATTCATGGAGCTAATAAAGCCATCATATTGTCTAACCACATCTTGTAATGATTACAATTCAAAAGCAGGGACATTTTATGAGAAGTAGCCTTGTCGTATATAACTCCATGTTACAGATAAAATTAAAACCTAATGCCGAGTCAGAATAAACATAGAAATCACAAGTTAAGGATCACCCAGAACTATAGCAGAAATGGAATTAACACTTTTGAATTTTAAATTTTTAATGAGAAGCCTGAGTGATGCATCAGTGGTTAAAGCACATTCTACTCTTCCAGGGAGGACCTGCAAAATAGGTGCTCCCAACATCCACATGAGGCAGCTCCCAGCGCCCCATAACTTCAGCTCCAGGGCCTCTGATGTCCTCTGGAAATACCCACCCAAATGTGCATTCTGATCACATACATATACATGAATAAATAAGGAAATGCATCTTAAATATAATAAACTAAAATGTTAATTATAAATCATTCGGTTTACATGTTTCTTAATATTAATTTGCAGGTGTCGATATAAATCCTCCTCTAGAAATCTGGTGCACCTTCTGGCTGGTACAGATTGAACTAAACAATATCCAAGGATAAACAATAGATATGGGATCCTACTAATTAGGGCTAAACTTTTGACAGACTGAAATATACCCTGGAAAGAATACACATCTAGTGGAACATTCATTCTACTGGGAGAAAATTTCAGCATCAAGAAGAAAAGATGTGATAATTGTAATGGGTTAGTGACATCACTGAAAATTGCCATGTTCAACACAGTACTATGTGCTTGACTATGTATTACTACTGTGGGGATCTTATTTTTTTTTTAATAACTACTGTATCATCTTATAAAATTATGAAAGATTGACCTGCTTATATGGCTTACAGAACTTGAAGAGTCACCCTTCAGTTAAGGGCTCTAAGTCTATCGAAGAATGATCTTGTTTTAAATATGGACATTAAAATGACAATAGAAATTAGTCAAAAGACATGAAATCACCCATTTCTGAACTTACTGTGACTTCATGAAGATATCATTAAGACCCAACCTGGCTGTCGACTATAGAATTAAAAATCATGTCATGGAGAAAATTATATTGACTGCAATCTACACATATTCTACAAGGACATAGGATATTAAGGTTACTTGTTAAAACCTTGGTTTTAATTAAGCAAATCAAATGATCATTTTTAATGATCATTTGCTCTTTTGAAAATATTTTCTTGCCTTATTTTCCATCTTCGGATGGCTTGAAGTTTGTCTAGGGGTTATGTATGTTAAATAATGGTTCAGGGTGAGCAAGGGGTAACTGTCAAGGGAACAGATTAACTGCCCAATTGAAATGTCATTTCTCTGCTTGGTATAAGATGTTGCCTTGTCTCTTTGCTGTCTCCCTCACTCTCTTTCCATTTCATTCTTTGGTATTTTGATTTAGACATAAAAGCTGAGACCTAATTTAAACCGACAGCAAAATCAAACAGTGTGACCTTGCCAGGATTGTTCCAGGCCTTCAACACAATCCGCTGGGGGTAAAGTGTGAGTGGAGGTGGGGTGAGGGGACTGAGCTCTCTCCAGATGGTCTTGTGGCTCAGGCCCAGTGTTCCTGGAGGACTGGCTGATCATGGGTCCATACGCTCGAAGTCTGTCTGTCAGGCAAATATGGGCCGTGATGAAAATAAGGAGAGGACAAAATTTGGAGGAATGGAATTGTGGAGATAACTCAAGGTCTCTTACACAGCATCTGGGGAAACTGTGTAACTGCAATCTGGTAGTTCAGAGTTTGGTCTTGCTCAGGTAGGGAGAAGCAGCCAATGCCACGTTTGGTAACAAAATAACTGTGACATAAAGGAAGGCTGGGGTAGGGCACATAGGCTGTGTCTCTCAGTGGCCCCAGAAGTGTTTTGAACAATAGCTGCAGTGTGAGTATGTGTTCGTCAGGCAGCAGTTGATATGCTGGTTTTGCCTGCAGATGATGCGGTCGTGCTCGTGGAGAATATTTCTATTTAGGATTCCAGTACATTGACTGGCCTTGTAGGTACAGCCTTTTCACCACAAAACATACAGTCTGTTTTTAGAATGACTCCTTCCAAACATAAGGGCAGCTGGGAGGTCAAATCAGCAGGTTCTTGATGTCAGAGCACAGATACTCCAGCATGCAATATCTCCAAAAGCAGCTTGCCTTAAACAGTCAATAAAAACATCTGAGTTGGCCTGGCATCCTCCCTATCCTTTTCAGGGGATCTCAGCCCCCAAAACTCCATGTTAAGGCACAACACAATTTGATTCTAAATTTAACTTAATCTCCTTGATTACATTCCCCTGTGATAGCAGTTCCTACTTAGTATAGAACTATCCTCAACCCCTAGAAACCTATAAGAGGCAGATCTTTCTGTTTTGGAACTAAAGATCCCCCTCTTTTCAGCCATAACTCCCATCACAGAAAACATTTCTGGGCTAGTCTTCCTTTGCCATGGATAAAGATGGGACACTCTGAAGAGGTGACCAGGCACTATTTTTGGAATAGGAGTCAGGAAGACAGTGGAACAATACAGTGACTATGGCAGCATGTTGCTAGGAAGCATTAGTGGATAGCCATGGTAAGTGGCAGGATTAAGGTAGTGTCCAGGATGGGAAAGGTCTACTGTGCACTCATGGCCTGGACAGATTTATTTTCAGACATGAAATGACATGAATGAATGAATGAATGAATGAATGAATGAATGAATGAATGAATAGCAGTGGCATTTAAGTGACCACTTGCTTTGTACCAATAGCTGCTTAATATCTATCTATCTATCTATCTATCTATCTATCTATCTATCTATCTATCTATCT
>NW_026596064.1:18555303-18565173 GCF_907164565.1 Psammomys obesus
TCTATCTATCTATCTATCTATCTATCTATCTATCTATCTATCTATCTTTGTATCTATCTAACTTCCATATATCTATCAAGTCTTTCATCTATTATCTATTCGATCTAGCATCTACCTAACTAGCAATTACTTATTTACATATTTATAAGTTGATTTACATTTTTTTTTCCTGAGTCAGATTGTCACTGCAATCATCTCTCAAACTGTCCTTAAACATCTTATCTTCCTTCCTTGGCCTCTGAAGACCTGGCCTTTCATGCATGTACCATGACAGGAGACCCTGGCACTCTTTGAAGTGCTTATTGTGACATCTCTTGGGATCTCTCCCAACCACATAAGAATGCAGGGATTTACAAAGTATAAATGTCAGTTCTTGTTTCGTTTGTTTTGTTTACAACTTGATTTCAGAACCTTTTCACTTTGCTACAGGGAGTACTATGAGTCTCTTACTAGTCAGCATTCTTTCTGATCTATGTCAGAAAGAATACTAGGTACTAGGTACTAGGATACATAAATACCTATAATGTCTTCTGTGAAACATAAGATAATAAGATGTATTCCTAAAGAAAGACTAAGACATGAAATTCCTTCAAGCTTTCCTCAGATCCCTGTGAGGTAACTAAATAATCAGAATATTTATATAATTACTGAAAAATAGATTAATATATAAAGTATTTGCCATGTAAGCATGAGGACTTTGAGATTTGCTATGAAAATTTACATTTTAAAAAATACCTAGGCCTGGTACTGCACACGTGAAATCCCCTGAGAGCAGCCGGTTTAGCCTAAGATGTCAAAATCTAAGGCATTGAGAAACCTTGTTTCCAAAACAAACAAGATGCATGGAAGCTAACAAAGTAGCTGAAGCTACCCTTTGAGTTCTACATAAACACATATGTACATTCATGCTCAACACACAAACACGTTGTGTTAGCTTTTCTTAGAGAGAAACAAATCTACATCTACACACTCCAAAGAGTGCACCAAAGAGAGATCAAAGTGAGATTCTACCAAAACCAAAGTACGCAAATCAATCTATTTTTTAGATTTAATTATAGGACACTGGTAAGAAGTTATTTATAAGAATATGGGTGACTGGAGAAAAGCTCCATTACAGCTAAATCTTATTTTCGTCGTGCTTATGCTTAATGTCTACCAAGATCGTCTTCTGTTAGGGAATGGGGCAGAGAAGACGAGTGGCTGAAATTCAAAGTGAGCATCTTGTGACCTTCTTTCCTCTACCACTACCTCTATATGGTTATTCTCCTCCTCCTCCTCCTTTTTCTCCTCCTCCTCCTTTGCCCTCCCCTTCCTCCTCTTCTTTCTCCTATTATTATTGTGATTGTATTATTTATTATTTATAATGAGTACTTGGCAATGTGGAGCTCTACCTTAGGATAGCATCATGTTATGCTCAAGGTAGAAAACATGCTACAACACACATCTTCCTACAGAAACCGACCTATGAGCACACACGCCTGCTCACACCTATGCACGCACATGCACGCGGGCACACACATCTTCACACAAGCCTTCACACCACACCTAAACCAACATGGTGATACACATTTATAACCCAGGATTCAGGATGCCGAAACCAAAAGTCCCATGGGTCTGGCCTACCTAGCTTACTTATCAAATTTGAGACAAATGAGATACTTGACCTCAAAAAAAAAATGTAGCCTGCACCTGAAAAATAATGCTCTATGTCATTTTCTGGTATGTCACCACCACCACATGGACAGAGGCATGCACACTTATGTATACTTCCATCCATACTTATGCGCACACACACACACACACACACACACACACACACACACACACACACTAAAATGAAAATAATCCAATGATAGGCAGAAATCATGGCATGAAATGAGAATCTGTGAAAGTCAAAGCAGTCAGGCTGAAGAAGCATATATGTGGGCAGAGACACTGAGAATAGATGATGTCCCAGGCTGACAGAATACTGTGAATGGAGAGTGAGATTGAAAATACCATGTTTTAGGGTATTTTAGAGCAGAATAAGCTGCAAAATCAGGGCAGTCTGGGGCATGAGAAAGAAGCCGTTGCTGATTTTTGGAGCAATGGGTTCTGTGTGGCTTCATTGAAGATCAAGAGAGACTGTTGCCAAGGCCAAGCCGAGGGAATAGAGACATTGGAATAATCTATCTTTATGGGAGAAATCATCTCTGAGCAGGTATCATAACTTCTGTGAGGTACAGCCTCCACACCAGTACGCGCAGCGTTTGTAGTGAGCCACAGATGACTGTGGAGCTATACGCCACACAAGAGAAATAAATCAGTTCTGCCTTTTTCGCAGTCGGCTCACATGGCTGAGATATAATATATGGGCCTCTCCTACTCATAGCTCCAGGAGTAGGAGAGGGAGGAGGCCCCGGGTTGAAAGGTGCTAGTCTCAGGCTTGTAAATACACCTTTGAGTTAAAAAGAGCTATCATGTGTCCTGCTCCCTCCACCCTCCCATGCTGCGAGTGCGGGCTCATCCTTCAGCTAACAGGGAATTGCCACATCATTTCACTCCACCAAAATTCCCTTGACTTGGCAGTTTTTCTGATTGCCTGGCGGTCACAGACCGTACTCTGTCTTTTGCTGATACAGAGAACTGGGAAATGAGGGAATAGGAAACACACACAGCTCCTCTGGGGGCCCGCGGCCCAGTGCTGTCCCTGAAATGAGACCTGTTCTTGCTAAACTAGTTGTTCTCTTTCCATTGCTGAGATGATCGAGTTCTCAGGTTAACGTCCTTCTCATCTCCGTCGCTTCCCCGTGGACTTGTTTGCATGTTTGTGAGCAGAAATTATCCACCTTTCAAGTAGCCTAGGAACTGCATTTAGCTTGTGGTGGGTCTCCATAATCTCCCATTGAGGAAAATATAGTAATATCTTGAGTGTCAACTAGTCTCCTGTGTTCAGCGCACTAGGTAGTTAGCGAAACACATTTCCTCAATATCGGCTTCCTAGAAACCTTTCCTACCCTCAATGTGTCACCGTAGTTAAACTAGCTAAAGGTCAAGGAGATTCTACTTTTGATTGAGGTTCGAACTCACAAGTCATTGGGGGAAACTGTGTAAAAAAGAGGAAGAAATTAGTAGCAAATTCCAGATTAAATTACAGAACTCCTTAAAAATGCTAAAATCCATACCGGTTATTAACAATTATCCGTCACTGATCACGAAATCACAAAACATATTTGATTTTAAAAATACATTTTAAGTTTTAAAATTCTCACTTTAGAACATGTTTAGAGGTATATAAATATTGGCAAAATTACCCCGAGCTTTAGCTCCATTGCTCTGAATATCTTAGTGCACTGTTAAAATTATTAAAGTAGTATTGATGTGTTATTATTAACTTTCTAATTATTTAAAGATGTGGACGTGAAAAGGGGCAGGGAGGAGATGAGGGAGGGAGTGTGGGGTTTGGGAGGGAATGAAGGAGGGGGCTAAGACTGGAATACAAAGTAAATAACCTGTGATTAATATAAAAAATAAAAATTAAAAGAAAATTAAAATTAAAAAAAATTAATAAAAAATGTTGGTTGTAGTATCAGTGTCAGGAAAGACCCGGTTGCTCTCCTTGTGGAGCTCTTGTCCTCTCCAGGTCTTCCTATTTCCTCCTTCTTTCATAAGATTCCCTGCACTCTGCCCAAAATTTGATTATGAGTCTCAGCATCTGTTTTGATACACTGCTGGGTAGAGTCTTTCAGAGACCCTCTGTGGTAGGATCCTGTCCTGTTCCCTGTTTTCTCCCTCTTCAGATGTCCATCCTGTTTGCCTTTTTGAGTGAGGTTTGATCATAGGCTCACAACCAAAAATTTCAGTCATTTTTAACTCCTATTCCTTTGCCTCATTGACCACCCCCAACCTCAAATGTTCCCAATGAGTGCCTCTCCTGTTTTTATCTCTTATTGATGTGAGGCTGATTAAGCTTAACTAGAATTATTTGCCCATTTGGGGGTACAAAAGTTAATTTAGTAAATAAAGCAAGTGATATAGATCCTGCAACAAGCAGAAGGTATTTTAGTTCTAGAATTTCATAGTATGCCACATAACCCTGGCTTATCTAGACTACAATAATTTCTCTGACTTCTCATCAGTGTGTACATTTATGAACATTCCTTTCTCTCTGGAACTGTTAAGTTATCTCAAGCTCCTTTTGAATATAACCTTTCCTAGTTCTAGTGAATCATTTCTTGAATGCCCCATGGTTTATGTCACTGAAGAATAGTGTTAGGCACCAATAGATAGATAACAGGTTACAAACAAAATATTTGTGTGCCAAACCTGAAAAAAAATCTGTGTCAATATCTACTAGATGATGAAAGCCATACAGGAGAAATATTAGTATTTTGTTTTAAACACGAAGGTGAGGAGATGGAGTTCAAAGTACATTGTAGCATCAGCATGATAGGCTAACAGGGGACTAATATGATAAAGATAATGATGATGTTGTATTATATTCAGAACATGTGCTACTTAGTTTATTATAACTGCTTACTCTTGAGGAACGAATATAATAGACATGTTCATTTCTTACACTGCAGCAATTCAAACATATACAATATACTTTATTTTAATAATAGAAGAAAGGTTAAAGAATTTTTGTGATTACATAAACAGTAAGAACTAAGCCTGGAAGTTGATCTCTGGTTATCTAATTCTAGAACTGTAACTCCTAGCTATTTATTTTACGATAAAATTGGGTGTAATGCTCAATCTTCATTTTTAATTTGACTACATTGAAATCACTTAAGGAAACTTCCTCTAGGGTGTCTGTACAGGTTTTTCTAGAGAGGCTCCAAGGGAGAGTGAAGACTCAACCATGAGGGTGGGCATCCCCAGCCTGTAAGCAGTGATGATGGTATTAATATAATGGAGAATGAAAACTGTGTGCTAACACTGTTTTCTCTCTCTGCCTCTCTAATCAAGGTGACTTGGTGACTCACATTCCTGCCACCTTAACATCCTCTCTATGGTGGAATCTATCTTATCTTAAACCAGTGGGGAGTGGGGGGGATATCATTGTCTCCTTAAATTATTTTGCTTACCATTTTGTCACAGAAATAGCAAATGTAGCAGACAAAACTGGTAACATCGGTAATGAGGTGAAAACAGAGGAGTGGTTTCCATTGTTTGCTGTGACTTATTTTAGTGAGTGCCTATATACTGTGAAGTTGATAGGTCAAGTGATGGATAGGGCACAATTTTCATCACAAAACCTTGCATGTGGTAAATACTTAATGAATTCTACTCTCTCCTTTGTCACCATCATCTTTATTTCTTTCGTTATCTGATGCCATACATTTGTGTTCCTGTTTCCTACACTTAACCACTTCATAAGAATATCCTTTAGTGTCCCTTATCATGGTTTTACACACAAGGATAAATTAAAAGGCAAAAAAAAAAAAAATGCATCCATGGGTGCCTACGCCATCAAGCATAAAATTTGGCAAGTGAACTAATTGGGTTTTACTCTGTAATTTCCCTCCGTTTGTTGAGCAATGGTAGGAAAGTCATATAGAAGCATAAGAAAGACACATTGAAAAGGGAAATAAAAGCTAAATTTACCTTTAGCTAATGTGACCATATAGCTTGAAATTGTTTGTATGCTGGTCCAAATCTCCTTTGTCTCTAATGTCTGCTCTTCACTTAATTCTCTTCATCATGACCGTTTGTCCCTTCCAGCAGGTGGGTGTTAATGTGGAGAGATACCCATGTTCCACTTTCTTTTCTCTAAAAAAAAAAAATAAATAAAGTAAAGAAAAAGAGCAGGGTGAGAAAAGCATGGTAGGAACCATAGCAATCACAATGATTGTCAACCTGCATACATTCTGATGTATTATCCTCATTTTCTAAATATTTTCTCTAAGTTACAGACAGTCATAATTCACAAATAAAATAAAACAATTCTCATTTCTAGTTTTCTTTGTAGCACCTGACAGACCTATTCAGAGAGCATATATTTTTCCTAAGTGCATGCAGATGCTGAATAAAATGTGATTAGAAAAAGAGGAAGAAAGCTATGATAATGAACTGAAATTCGGATTTTCTTCTTTCAAATACCCTGTTTATAGATTAAGCACCTTTGATCTAGAAAAAGAGCAGAGGATCTTTGATAAATGGCATTCTATGAGGTCACTGATAATCAACTTGAGTACTTCCAATGCATCTCAAGTCTTCCAAATGCATACAGGAAGAGCAGGCCTGGCTTGCTGCTACATTGTTTCCCTAGTAAGGCAAAAACTTTTGGCTTGCTGTTTACCATAGTCAAGCTCCAGTCAGATTGTAGCAAATTAATAATGTAGGATTCTAGGGATATGAAAATAACAGAGATCTTATTAGAGAGGTAATGCTAACTCTACCTTCTTATCTCTTATTCTCCATACTGTATCTACTGCCAAGTTCATGAGAATTTATTAAACGCTGTTCATCTGTCATTCATTGACAAGGAGAAAATAGGCCCAATATTCTTTGTTTCCCTAGAATGGCGCATTGGCCTCAATGGCAGCCGTGGCTGAGCTGCAAACAATAAATTAAGGAATGAATGAGAAGATAGAGGAGCAGAACATTTCTATAATTTTATTGTTGCTTGAGATCAAACCCAGGGCCCCCTCAAAGATAGGTGGGTGTTTTGCCATGAAGCTACTTCATCCCTGTCGTAGACAGTTGTTTTTGATGGCCTTCTCAACATAGCTTGAAAAGTAGTAAGCCAGGAACAGAAAATTGTCACGTTTTCACGTACTTGTGGAAGCTGAAGTAATTGATACTATTGAAGTAAAATGTAGAGAAGTTATTACCAGAAGCTAGAAAATATATTAGTGAGGAGAGATTGACAGGAGATGATTACCAGGAATCAAATCAAAGTTGGATGGGAACAATTTTTTCTATGTTCAATAGCAAAGTAAGGTGACTATGGTTGACAAAAATCAACACAAAAAATTTGACATAGATACCAAAAAAAAAATAATCTTATAAATAGTCTGAGCATACATATGGAAGATTAAATAAATACCTCTGATTTCTTCATCATGTGTTCTCTACCTTATCAAAATATCCAGCTGAACCCTCATAAATACGTAAATGTCATATGTTAATTGAAAAATGAGCCAAGACGTAGGAGTGGATCAGTGATAGTTCTGTCTATACCAGTCATGTCTATTCTTACTCTCTGTGCTGCTTTGTCTATAATTGTTTCCTCCCTGAAATCATAAAATATAAAAGCTGAAAAAAAATCCAGGTGATCATCCAAAGCTATCCTCTTTTTCTAACAGATGAGAAGTTACATCCTGAGGGATGGTAAGCATTTCTCAAATGACTACCGAACCAAATATCAGCCGTATTTTCTGGTAGTGTTTAGTTCCTTCCTCTTCATTTTTTAAAAACATTTTTTCTTTCATCCTGTAATCATCTCTAAGCACATGCAGAGTTAGTCTTATAATTATTCCTGTTTCTGCTATAATTGCAACTTAACTTATGGACAGAAACATGGAGACACACTGATTTCTGAGAGAGCTTTATCTTGATGCTGACTAGTATTCCCTGGCCTTGGCACTTGTCCAAGAGCAGGTGTCCTGCTCTGAAAAGGGCTCTTTAGGGATGCCTCAAAGGAGGCAGGAGTAAGTCCAACACTGCTCTTCTGCTGCTTCAGGATTATGATCTATCACAGACATGTCTCTCATCAAGTGAAGGAAGGCGACTAGAGCTGCCAAGATTAGCAACACTAGGCATGAGAAGTGGGCATCTGTAACAACCTTGGGATTCTTAGCTTGATGGATGGGGAAGAGGATAAGAAGAGACACATGAATTTGTTTACATAAGACTATTGTCCACAAACCTGAGACCTTTAGGTCATGATGAAATGCCTGCCTATTTTCTCAAGTTGAGCATGAGCTTAAAGGTGAGACACAGAGGGGCTGAATTTACATCATTATAAGGCTCTTGGGGGACAAATTATTCCAGGTTACTAATCTGCATTTATGTTGTACATTGCACGTTAATTTAGACATGCATAGAATATGTATGATGGTTATAGAGGAGCAAATGGAAGGTAGGGAAAACAGAGCTAAAGCTTATAAGAGGCAGAACTCCTTAATGCTAATGATATATTGTAGGAGCACGAAAGCAAAGGCAAGACATAGTATAGAGTGGATGGCACAGGAGCACACCAAGTGAAAAACCATTGAGAAAGAATAAAATGTTCATTAGGGTGTAATACGAAAAGAGTTATAAGCTAGGACTTGCGGGCTTAAATGCTTTTGGGGCATTTGTCTTCTTAGATTGGAAAGCCACAAAGCATGTTATTTACTAGGGTTCTGATTTGATTTTAAAACCACTTGGAGATAAATGCAGTATCCAGCTGCTAAAGATCAGATGTAACGTGTTGAATCAAAGAAGTGTATCAATTACACAAATGTTGTGACTGTAAGCTGTACAACCTGAAGTAGGGTAGTAGCAAAATGAGTGACAGAGGTGAGGCTGGATA
Source organism: Psammomys obesus (assembly GCF_907164565.1). Classification (NCBI taxonomy): domain Eukaryota; kingdom Metazoa; phylum Chordata; class Mammalia; order Rodentia; family Muridae; genus Psammomys; species Psammomys obesus. Next base: position 18,563,807 of record NW_026596064.1, read on the forward strand.
TACGAATGACAGGGTTCTGGACAGGAACAGCGAGCAGGTCCGGCAATAAACGTTCTTGGGAGAAGTCATGGCATCGTAGAGAAGTAGTAAATGATGAACAAAGGTTAGCTGTGAAAGAATCTGACTGCCATTTATCTCCCAATTGTCTCAGACCGAATTCTTTTTGAATACTTAGTTGGGATCCTAGGAAAATGGTAACGTAACTTTAAACATGAATAAAAGCCAAGGAGCAAAAACAGTTTCAGGCAAGGGACAATTTTTAGAGGACAAGCCTTAGGTATCAGGAGTAAATGGGTTAGAAAACTAAGAGAAAGGCCACCTCCGGGCTCAGAAAAGGCAGCCAAGTTTGAGAATAAAGAAATAAAGAATATATTGAGAGTTTTTTTAATGTTTCTAGGGAAAAAGAAGATAACTAACATGTGAGTTAGTTATTTTATTCACTTCTTAAAAACAAGGAGTAGGAAATGAAGTGTCTTTCAGAGTTGAAAGAATTGAAGGAATGAAGAGGAAACAGGACTGTGCTCTATTGAAGACAGAATCTGAAACAATTGTGTTTCATCAAAATCATGGCATTATTATTTAGTATTACTAACTGATGGCTAACAAGAAAACTTACTCATAGTTCTGGAGGTTGGGAAAGCCAGAATCAACACACTAATATCTGATGAGTGCCTATGTGATGGCTTCTTTTTGCTGGCAGTTTGACTGGATTTGGATTCATCTAGGAACATACCACTGGTGTGTCCTCAGCTTCAAGGGTGGAGGGGAGAGACCATGTGTTCATCCAGTTTTATCTGTTTATATCGACTGGCTGAAGACTCAATATGACCAGACACCTCACAATCCATGACATCCTAAAACCCTTGATCTATTAGACAAAATAAGCTTTTTAAAAATTGATCCTGTCAGATAGTTTGTGCCTTCAATGGAAAGAAAATAAACAAAATAAAAGTAAGCCAATACAATCTATAGTAGCAGTGGAATTTGAAAAGGCAGGATAAACCTCATACAAAAGGCAGCAGATAGGAGCTGGGAGCCCACTTTTAAGAAACATTTATGTAGTTGTGTGTGTCAGTGTATAAGTACGTGCTCTTGAATTCCAGTGTTGTCCACAGAGGCCAGAAGAGATTGTTAGATCCCATGAACTGGAGTTAAAGGCTGCTGCTGCCTGTCTGATATGGGTACTGGAAACTGACCTTAGGTCCTCCCTGGGAGCAGTGTGCATGCATTCTTAACTATGGAGCAATCTCTCCAGCCCTTGAACATACAACTTACCCAAGAGTGAGGCTACTCCGTTGATAAAGGTGTAATCTATTTGGTGATCTGAGGACCCTTTAAAGATTTTACTTCTTCTTTTTTTTTTTTTT
>NW_026596064.1:18565183-18585055 GCF_907164565.1 Psammomys obesus
TTTTTTTTTTTTTTGTTAAGAGGTACATTTACAGAAATATAAAATAAATAGAAAAGTATATAAAGTACAAAATTTTAAAAATGTATACAGACTGCAAACACTGATGTGAACAGTACTTAGATCAAAAAAGATCAGGAAATAACATGCCTCTCAGAAAGCTTCCATGCCATTTCCAGTCAATAGCTCTTGATTCATAGTAACCACTTTCTAATTTCTATCAGTTTATGTTTTCTCTTTAATTTCACAAAACTTTTTTTAATACTACTGCATTGTAGATTCGAGTTTTCAACCCATGATTCCTTTTAATTTTATTTTATTTATATCTTTATTTATTACAATTTATTCACTTTGTATCCCCCCTATAACCCCCTCCCTTGTCTCCTCCCAGACACACCCGCCTTCCTCTTCTCCCTCTATGCCCTTTCCCCAGGCACCGCCCCCATGATTCTTGATGAAAGCATACTTTCAATGCATAGCACAAAAAGGTTAGGGGTAGATTATTTGTAAACAAGGTAATAATCACAAACTTTGATTGAAGAACAAAAAGACAATTGTATTTTCAGCTATGTACATGCCTTTCTATTTGGGAGTGAATTCTGTGCTAGCCTCTTACTTCCAACCCAACTCCACATTTATGTTCCTTCATTTGACTGCCACACTACTAGAGAGATACTTTGTGTGTCTTAGGAAGTTGCTATACTGACTATTCTCAAAACTTTCTCTGTGCTTTTAGGCTTGCTCTTCCAGTATGGCTTAGGGATATCTGAGTCTCACAGATCTTTGAGTTTATTCGTCCCGTGGACTTCAGCTATTTGAGCTCCACCTGATACAAAGGGACTATTAAGCATTCTCTATTTTCTCAAAAAGGATTTTGATTGTCTCCTTTTAGTTTTCTCTTCATATATACTCCCACCTTTCTTTTTATTCTTCTCCTTTTTCTCTTTATTTTGTGTATCTGGGAATCAAACCTAGGGCCTTGTATATAGTAGGCAAACACTCTATCTTGGAATTAAATTTCTAGCGTTTACTGTTTCTTTGGTTGGAAAAGCTCTGTTCTCACATTTATATCTTTATCTATTATTTCAGAAACTGGGTTATTATTGCAGCTCTTTATAGCTTTGACATAATAATTTTCATGCATGAATATATGTGTTTCTCAGGTGAGCATCACTATGAAGACATGCTTAACACAATCTGCCTTAAATGAATGCATCACTTACTTTTTGTGGCCACCATAAAACACTATGACTAACATAAGTTATGGAAAAAAATCATTTATTTTAGATAAAATGGCATGGTAACAAGGACCAGAGCAAGAAACTCACTTACTATATCTCCAGTCACACACAGAAAGATAAGATTAAGAACTGGAAGAGGGCCAAAGCTATAACCCCACAAAGATCATTCCAATTAACATGTTTCCTCCAGTGAGGCTCTGCTTCCTAAAGGTTCCCTAACCTCCCCAAACACTGACAGCAAACATATACCAAGTACTTATTTTAGGTCATTATTTCAAGGAATACATTCCATAGACAGTCATTCCTGTTCCATTTCGGCCTATGACAAGCCATAGCCTGTGGTGGAAGGAACTATTTACTTCATGGTGGCTTGGAAGGGAGAAGAGATAGGAAGTGACTAAGTTCTGGGTATCTTCTTCAGAGACATACACAAATGACCCAACTTCCTCCTTTTACCCCGAAAAGTGTATCATAGGCTGTGGCATGATTAGAGGATATTAGTGCCCAAAGTAGAGCAAGTCATTATAGTTCATTTTCCATCACAGCAACCCAGGACTCAGCTCATTTCACAGGTAGAGAATCTGAGGACTTCATGTGACTTATATAGTGTGCATGTCCTGAAACTCACACTCACACTCTTTCTTTCACAACTGAGACATGGGAAGATGATGGGACACGCTTGTTTTTAAGCGAAATTACTAGTTGCCTAGTCAAGGCTAAAAGCCTGTCAATCTTCACAACTTACAGTTCATTTATCTTTTTCTCTCCACCACTCCCTCTCAATGGTTGACATAAACAAAGCTCTTTTTTTTTTCAAATTCCTTGTAAGAATATATATATATTTCTAATCTTGAGGTAAATGATGCAGCAAAGATGGAAGGACTATTTGTCCTGCCCTTTCTGCTTCTGAATATTGGCATTTGATTGGACAGAGCAAGCACCTCCAACTCCTGTTGAGTGTCATTACAAAGGCTGTATAAACTTTTACTTTATATTTCAATATCTTAAGAGTGTTGAGCATGGTGCTATGCCTTCTTAGGGTTTCTATGATAATCAAATAAGGTTATATTATTTATACTGAATACACCAAGCCTTCCAGACAGAGGTTAATCTCAGTGAATTTATTTACTTCATCTTTGTATTGGTATTTGTTCATGAGTTATCTCTCCGAAGTGTTTTCTAAAGTCCACATTCTGTTTAGAAGATGGTTTGTATTTGATGGAAAATAACCATGCTTATCATATGCATACCTGTTGGAACTGAAATACATTTACATGCATAAAAATTGTGTTGTTTATTAAATAATCCTTAGCTAAAACAAGTTTGCTGTGGTCTGAAGGCTTGACTTTTTCTTAAGTCAATGTTTCTCCTTTTTTTCTTGTCCTTGTTTGCTTTTCCATTTCTTTTTCAGTCACATCACCTGTGGTGTAGTTATGCCCCTTGATAAAGAGGGAAACATAGAAATCTCACTCATACACAATACTAACACCAATTATGGCACTAACAGTGAAAGGGAAAGTGGAAAATTACAGGCAAAAGGCAATTCTGAGTGTTCTGCTTACTTTCTTATGATCATAGCTCGCAGTCCCCTTTATGCCCGGGGTCAAGCTGATTGGGACAAGAGAGGCAACGACAATTTGTGCATCCTGAAATACCAATCTCACAGTCTTCTTCTGGCTTCAGGGCATGGTCAGAGCCCTCACCTACATCTCACCTGTGCCCTGTCCTCTGTAGCCCAGATATAACTCAAGAGAAGAGTCATTACCACTTTAGTGGCATTTGACTTGACCTTATAGCACCTGGAAAGTGCTGTAACAGGTATTTTAAGAAATAGTGTTTGTTCTCAGCCACTGGGAGGAAAATGAGAAAGGCTGTCATCTGTGTGAGGTGTTGGGTATTGCGGGGTTAATTAGTAGCACATATATGTTCTGTATTTTGAATCTTATTTTGTATTCCTAGAGAATAGACAAATTTGAAGATACATGTTCAAGAGTCCTATCAGATGGACAGGTGTGCTAACAGTCCTGATAGGCGTCCCTCCTGCTAAACTGTCCATATTGTGACATAGTGCTCTTCCTCTTCTATCCATAGGCTATGTAGCTTCTGAGAATTTGCCAGGGAACTGGCTTTTGCCTACAAAAGATTTCAGTGGTCTCCAGATCACCTGGGAAGACTTGACTTTGTTTGAAACAAGGGCAAAGGAGCAACATTACACTGTTTTATACTTAGACACTGGCTCTTTAATAAAAAAAAAAAAAAGAATAGGGACAATGCAGATCTTCTTTTATTTAAGAAACTCAGGTTTCAATACTGGAGAGGACGGGAATCTGAAATGTACAGAGATGATAGCATGATGAAATAATCCAACTCTTGCTCATTTGTTTGGTGGCACTCCCACAAAGCAAGGAACCTTGGGCCCTGTGAAGGGACAGAAGGACCAGCATGGGAGCTACATGAAGGAACCCAAGCAGCTTTGTTTTATAATCAAAGAATAAGAGAACCAAAGACAAACCAAGATGAAAAGTGTTCAAGTCTCTCTGATTTCAAGATGAGATAAACAAGACATAGGGATTTGATGTCATCTGGATATTTTAAAACAAATTTGCTACTCACCAAACTAAGGATAGAAATCCTGAAAGCCCTCTCAGCACTTCGTTCTTGTTTTTTTTTTTCCCCCAGTCTGACCCCTCTCCATCAAAATGCATGTGGTTTAGCCATTGTTGTCCTTTCTGTTCTAAATTTCCCAGAGGAAAAAAATATTTTTTTCTCTCTTCTTGAGAGAGGAAATGTAACAAGGATGAAAGTACAGGGGACTCAGCTGTATCTCCTACTTCCTCAAATTTTTCTACCTCCTCAGTGTTCCACAGTAATTATGACAATGATCAAAAACTATTATCTAAGCATGTATCTAATCCTGAAGTTAGGCTGTACAGGGTATTTTTGATTCTCTGTTGACTGTGTCAGAGAGCCACAGTTGCTATCCGCATGGCAACACTGAATCAATGAGCCCAGCAGAAGACAGTGTGTGTTGGAAAGTAATGCCACAGTGGGACCTGTGGCACTTCCTAGAGAAGAGCTGTGACAGTAACTATTTTTCTGTAACAGAGGTTGAAGGTTCTAACCCTAATTGCTAAACTCAAATACAGACACATTTTTAAATCAGACATTTATATCAGAAGAAATGCTTATCATTCTTTCTATTTGGATTTCTCGTATTTTAGGTAGCTTCTAACATTTGAATCTTAAAATGGCATTGTATTAGTTATTTTCATATCGCTGCTGCAGAATTTCTGATGGGGAAAAAAAAAACTTGTACCCTGTCTTATGTTCCAGAAGTTTCATAATATAGAGGGCAAAGTGGACCTTCAGAAGTCATGGCCGAGATCCAAGACATAAAAAAGAGGTGAGATTTGCAAACGGAGTGGGGCTATACATGTTCAGAGAGTGATCCCTAGTAATCACTTCTGTCAACTGGACCCAGCTTCTAAAGACTTCACAACTTTCTGAAATAAGACCTCCATCTTGACCAAGCACTGCAAAGCCTCTTGGGCCTTTTGGGAATATTAAAGATTGAAGCAATCTTTATGAAGACATGTAGCATCTTCTTTTCTGTTAACTGTCTAGGATAGATATGCCATGAATATAAACATACACTACAATTTAATGATTTGATAGTAATTCTGAAATTCTCGAGTCTATAGTTTTGTATGAGCTCTGAAATTGGAGACACACAAACTTTTATTTCTCCTGATTGCACCACCAGTTTATCTGATTATGATGTATTTACTGAAGTGGTAATACTCAAGACATAAATACATTTATAATTCTGTTTATTAGTAATCAATTTATTAAGACAGTTGGAATCCAATTAAGTATGTAGAAATGTGCAATTAATGCTCTCTAAGTAACATAGTCCATGGTATCAGGAAATGTGGTCATTTTTGATGGCTAAAGTAAGCTGAGTAAGACATATGTGTTCGTATTCATTGTACAGCACAATTTTTAAAAATGAGAAAGTAGCATATTCTTGCACAGTAGAAGCAGAATAGGCATCTTATACTGTATAAAGAATTATAGTCTTTACATTCCTGATTGGCAACATACCAACAAAAGTTAAATGCCAGGTCCATGTTTGTTTCTTCTTCCTGAATACCCTCATCAACCATTAGTTTATTATGCCATGTGAATATGCTGTTATTTGCCACAGTAAACCCATCCATAAGTGAGTGGTTTAACCACAATTCAGCTAAGAGAGAAAAACAATAGAAGTAGACACGTCTTGGGTAAAGTTTATAGAGAATGATAATATAACAAATTCTAGACAAGTAAGTAGAGAAGGAGAACATGATTTCAGATAATATACTGAGAAAAATAATTATCTGATGAGCGCCACTACATGTTATTGTGTTGAGGAAAACTTCTGAGTAGCCTCACATGTTGGTCTGAGCCCTTACATGCTTTAATTAAAGCTGTGATAGTACCTACAATTTGTACAACATGAGACTTAGAGAAAAATCAATGGTCCTTGTTTCCTTCATCTGCCTCACATCTTGTTTCCTTGGCAACGGGTACACCTGATTTCATGAATTTCCAGAATTATGCTCACATTTCATTTCATAAGTACATTTTTAGGTGAGTCAATATTTGAAAAGAGGAAAAGGAAACCTACAAGTAACCTCCAAACACACCGATGAAAACACTATAGCCTGGGATTTCTCACGGAAAGGACCTGTGCAGAGAGCTACAAAGCTCCCACTGTCTTCTCACTGGGCATCACTCTTCCTACTTCAGGATTGCAGCATTAGGAATGGGATTTGGACAGGTGATGCAGAAGATATAAAAGCAGGAAGTGTGGCAGCAGATATCAACTGAGTTAGATAATGGAAGAGAACATTCTGTAGGAACTGATGGTGGCCTCACAGATACATAAAATGTCAGAGAAGATGAGGAAGGAGAGAGGTGATATGGCAGAAAAGGGGGGAAGTAAGTTTATGCAACAGCACAATTTGATTAAAAAAAAAAGATCTGATTGGCTTATTACCATATCCAAAATTGCGTAAATTCTGTTCTTCAAGCACTTAAATTAATGAAAGCAAGTAATTGTAAAATTTTAGACTCTCCCATGCACTACTAGATGCTCAAGCAGTTAATGTCTTACATGAGGAAGGTATCTTGAGCTTGGAATATAACTCTATCAGGGAAATGGCAAATGCTGTGAATTAATTTAAAGAATATGCATCCAAATCCCTGGAACACCAGGAAATTATTTATGTCAGTTTGGCACCAAATATTCCAAACATATTTTATAATCTAATATGCTGTCATTATTCTGTGTGTTCCAATTATCAATTAATTATTGAAGTGTAAATATAATTATCGAAGAAAGAGTGATTGTTCAAGATATCTCATACAGAAAGGACTTTCAGATTATAACAGTATAAAGGCAAAAGATTGTTAATATAGTTTGTGTTTTCTATATGGTAAATCAGGCTTATATCGTTAGTGCTAGAAAATAACAAATCATAATGTAGATATTATATACTTTTATATACTTTCTGCCACTTCTTACTCAAAGAGTTGGTAAGTTTTAGGAATATGTTTTGATCTTAGATACAGCTAATTCTGGAAGTAGTATTCTATGTAATCTAAAGCATAATCCTGTAATGGTGAGTTATATAGAAACAGGTTTCTCAATTTGTATTAATATAAAGGGATTACATCTGAAAGCATCTAGGAATCCATATGCATGCCACTTATCACTAGGTAGGGCTATATTCATAGGACTTGCATAACTCTAATGGACCAAATGCTATGCCAACCTCTATGTCTTTTAGATTTGGTTTCAGCACAGACCTTAAAATACTGGACAAAAGAGACAGTTTGGGAAAAAATGAGAGAAATCAGGAATCTTCATTCTAATCCCTAATGGTCCAGCATGGTTTTCTATGAACTTGATAAGGTCATTGCTGATATACAGGCTTTGGTTTCCTGTTTACTCTATGACGTATTTCCGTAAGTACTCATCTTGTGCACAGAGGATGAATTTAATAACTTATGTCACTGTAACAAATTGTCCTTGACAGTGAGGACAATCTACCATTTGTAAGAGGCTGGCTGTAATAAATACTTTTTTTTTTTTTTTTTTTTTTGCTGCATTGTTAAATACCTGCCAGATTTTCTCCACCACTGTGAATTTCCTCAACAGTGCTCTTAGTCTAATCAAAGCTATTACAGCTTAACAAATTCTCTGAGCTTTCAAGGTGCTGCCACTCAAAAATTATGTCCCAATTATTATCTGCTAAGTCATCTACAATGTTTTAAAATAATTTTATGTATTAATACCCATTTTAACAGCTGTTTAATTTATCTTCCATGCCTTACAATGTCTGCATTGCTTTTCAGTCATGGATATTTTTTATTTATTTATTTTTGCAATCTAACAACACTTAGCACTTAGAAGCTCTGCTGTGATAGCCAGCTGGATCCCACTCTGTTTGCTATTTTAGTATAATGTCAATGGTTGGGTCTTGCCAATAGTTAAAAACAAAAAACAAAAAACAAAAGCCAGAAAGTCAAATTGCAATGTTCAATGAAAACTATTTCTTTTTATTCTTTTTTTGGAGGGGGGATTTTTTTACCTAATTATTTTTATTTTTATTAATTACAGTTTATTCACTTTGTACCCCCCTGTACCTCCCTCCCTCCTCCCTTCCCAATCCCACCCTCCCTTTTCCCCACCCGTGTCCCTCTCCCAGTCCACTGACAAGGAAGGTCCTCCTCCCCTTCCCTCTAATCCTAGTCTATCAAGTCTCATCAGGAGTGGCTGCATTGTCTTTTTCTGTGGCCTGGTAAGGCCGCTCCCCACTCGGGGGGAGGTAATCAAAGCACAGGCCAATCAGTTCATGTCAGAGACAGTCCCTGTCCCCATTACTATGGAGGCCACTTGGATACTGAACTGCCATAGGCTACCTCTGTGCAGGAGTTCCAGGCCATCTCTATGAGTGGTCCTTGGCTGGAGTATCGGTTTCAGAAAAGACCAAACTTTTTGGATCTATTGGTGTCCTTGTGGAGAACCTATCCTCTCCTCTTTTTATTCTTTAAAATTAAAATCTAACTTCTTATCTTGAATATGTAGAGGACATAGGAATTCACTTTTAAAGAATAGAGTATGGGGAAAAAACTTTAAGTTGATAATGGAGAAATCTAATAAAGTTTCTTTTTCTTTAGGTTATCATGTTGATGTCATATATTCTTGATTAAGAGTGATAGGGAGGCACACTTCTCACCTGCTTTTTCTCCTCTTAGCCCATGTGCTCAATAATGATTATAGAAAACTGATTCCAGGCAAACTCATTTGAGGATATTCTATAGAACTCATGACTAGTAGTCTTTACAATTTATCAAGGCCATGAAAAATTAAAGGAAACTCATTTTCATTTCTGATTTGTTGATTTGGCTAGTGTCCCTATGTCTTTTAGCTAGTTTGGTTAAGGATTTGTCTAATGTAGATTTTTTTCAAAGAACCAACTCTTGGTTTTGTTGATTCTTTGTGTTTTTTTTAAATTTATTTTTATTTTTTTGTTTTTATTAATTACAGTTTATTCACTTTGTATTCCAGCTGTAGCCCCCTTCTTCCTCCCCTCTCAATCTCACCCTCCCTCATCTCCTCCTAAGCTCCTCTCCAAGTCCATGGATAGGGGAGGTCCTCCTCCCCTTTCATCTGACCCTAGCTTATCTGGTCTCATCCAAACTGGCTGCATTGTCCTCCTCTGTGACCTGACAAGGCTGCTCCCCTAGCTAGAGTAAGTTGTCAAAGAGCTAGCCACTGAATTCATGTCAGAGACAGTCCCTGTTCCACTTACTAGGGTACCTACTTGGATACTGAGCTGCCATGGGATATATCTGGGCAGGGGTTTTAGGTTATCTCCATGAACGGGTCCTGGTTGGAGTATCAGTCTCAGAAAAGATCCCTGTGCCCAGATATTTTGGTTCTGCCTCTATCCTTGTGGAGCTCCTGTCCTCTCCAGGTCTTACTATCTACCCCTTCGTTTATAAGATTCCCTGCACTCTGCCCAAAGTTTGTTTATGAGTCTCATTATCTGCTTTTATTCACTGCTGGTTAGTTCTTCAGAGGCCCTCTTGGAAGGTTCCTGTCCTGTTTCCTGTTTTCTCCTTCTTTCAAAGTCTGTCCCGTTTGCCTTTCTGAGTGAGGATTGATCATCTTACCCAGGGTCCTCTTTCTTGTTTATCTTCTTTAGGTGCACATATTTTAGTAAATTTATCCTATCTTATAGGATTATATAAGTGAGTATATACCATGTGTGTCTTTCTGCTCCTGGGATACCTCACTCAGGATGATCTTTTCTAGGTCTCACCATTTGCCTACAAAATTCATTATTTCCTTGTTTTTAATTGCTGAGTAGTATTCCATTGTGTAAATGTGCCACAATTTCTGGATCCATTCCTCAATTGAGGGACATCTGGGTTGTTTCCAGGTTCTGGCAATTATGAATAAAGCTGCTACGCAATTCTTTGGAATGTTCTTTTTGTTTCTAATGTATTTATTTCAGCTCTGAATTTGATTATTTCCAGCCATCTATTCCTCCTGGGTGTGTTTTCTTCTATTTTTTCTAGTGCTTTTAGGCTTGTTGTTAAGTTGCTTGTATGAGATGTCTTCAATTTCTTATTAAGGCACTTAGTGCTATGAACTGGTGAGGTGTCCTTACTAGGCCACAGAGAAAGAAAATCCAGACAATCCTGATGAGACCTGATTGGCTAGGATCAGATAGTAAGGGAGGAGGACCTCCACAGCCAGTGGACTAGGGAAAAGACATAAGGGGGAAGAGGGAGAGTAGAAAAAGAGGAGATGAGGGAGGGGGCTATAGCTGGGAGACAAAGTGAGTAGATTATAATAATAATAAGAAGAAGAATAATAAGAATAATGAAAAATAAAATAAAGGAAGCCTGAGAAATTATCACAGAGACTTAATGGAACTGAAGATAAGGTCCAATGTACCATCCTCAGCTAGACCCTTGTACATATTAAAAAAATAAAAAAGTAGCAGTAAAGTTGGTGAAATCTCACTGAAGACTTCCTTGTAGCCAACAGAGGTGTGCTGGTCAGTGGTTATTCATTAGGCTGTCCCTTGGATGACTCAGCACTAGGCATAGAAGAACACCTATTATGACTCATCATATTGTGTGCATTGTGAAACAACTTATTCAGGTTAAACCTATCTGTATTAGTGTCCACGAGTTTCCACGAGTCTTACAGTGAGTAGATCGAACACACATTCATTATTTCACAGTTCTGTCTCATTGGTGCTCGAATTAAGGTGTTAGCAAGTTTTTCCTTCTGTGGACCATAAGGGCAGGGTCTGATTTAACTTCTCTGCTTGGTTCTGGCACATCCATCTTCTCTCTATATACATTCATGTGGCCTTGGCTCTATGCCAGTATATTGTTGTCTCCAAAGACTCATCCTAGATTGGGTCTCAGGTTAATGATCTCAATTCAATTCAATCCATCTTCAAGGACACTGTAACCATTCAAAGTCATCTTCTGGGTAGTGGAGTTAGAAATGGAAGTTTTGGTTTCTTTGAAAACTCAGTCACATTGGGTAAACATGGTATTGTTTTAATGCCAATTTTAGTTTCGCTACAGTATGTTCACACCTGTTAATTATCTCCTGGGCAGCATGGCTCTTGCCTGCAGGTAACAGCCTTCCAGGTACATCACAGAGAGTGATGTGGTCTAGGACCCTTGAGGGTATAAATATGTGGGTTTCTATCACTGGACCTAAGACAAATAACATAGAAACTAGAAATATTTTTTTTTTTTTACTTCCTATCACAAGCGCAGCCCTGCTACAACGCATGACACACTCGATTCTTAACACATCCGTGGACTTAATTTTTATTGCGCATTTTGATACCTTTTCCTCATCATCTATTATAATGTTACTTGGTATATTAAGTATTAACATTTTATTCCATTTAGAGTTAAAGAGTGAAAGGCATGTCAGTCACATACATTTGAGGACAAAAATCAGCATTTTGTGATTTCCCATCCTGGTAAAAAAGAAAAAGCCAAATATGTTCATTTGAACAATAAATTAAAATAAAATTATTCATATAAAGCATTAACACTATCTATTAAATTTATTATATATCACCTCTAAGTATCTATGGAAGTAGGATATATATATATATATATATATATATATATACATATATATATATATATATATATATATTAGTTTGTGTGTGTTGAAAATGTTTTAAATTTTTTTGTAACTGAGTATAAACTTCTTTATAATTAATGCCTCAAAAGTGGACATGTTATTAAAAATTAAAAATGGATATGTAGATGCACTTTTACTCATATCATGAGCCTTTTACTCATATCATGGAAAGAGCTCTCCACATGTTGAGAACATGTTTTAACGTCATGCTGTATTGTCTTAGGTAAACCCTCACATTCTGGGTGAGCCAGCAAACATAGATGCTGTCTCCTCAGCGGTTTATCACTTACATCTCCACAAAGCTACTGAATTCTACTTCTAGACAAAAAAATGAGACCAAGTGCCCTGGAAATTTTCATTTGTATAGCAATGTATGGGATTTGATCACAGCAATTATATACAATGGTGTTATATTTTTATGTGTATAAGATAGAGGGAGGGAGAAACAGGGTTTCCATGGAAGAAAAATTTACTCATATTAAAATTTAATGTGCCTTAATGGGATTTTCAGTACAAATAACTCCCAGTAACACTTAGTGTATAAATTTTAAAACTATGTAATGAGCACTTATAGTGTGTGCGCTTGTTTTAAGATGTACAACAAAGACATGGGTGAACAGAGACTTGGCTTTATGAGGCTGATAGTACTCTTATTCCTAATGCAGTAAGCTTATGAGGAGTTATTTTTGAACAAATGTTAGTCTCGGAGTCCTTAATGTGGTTCCCTAATGTGTTATGTCTCTAGATAAGTGGCAGACATTTTACACCTCCAGTTAGAAACCTCTTTTCCCACGACAGGAACTCTACAGACAGAAGCCCAGAAATTTAAGTTTGGTTAGACCATGATAACTTCAGTTTGGTTAGCTGTGATAGAACAGAACAGGAACAGTTTGAATTGTCTCCCTCCATGGCTCTCACATCACAAAACCTAAATGGTACTGCTGCACACTTTTAAACACGTGAAGGCGTGAAGGTCTAAGTCTGCACTTCCTTATGAAGACATTGAATCATGAGTCTTCCATCTTCCTGGAATCCCAAAAAGAATTTGTCCTAATGCTTACATTACCAACCTATGAAAGCGTCAGCCAGGAGATTAGGATAAAAGAAAACAGGCACAAGACACTCATTCAGCTGTGTCCTTGTGCGTGGTAAAAATCTATTTTCAAACACTCTTACCTGCGCGTCTCTCTAACGGGTACTTTTGTCCAATTAAAGTTTTCTATACAATTCTACCATCCAGTGTGAAGAAGGATGGATGACTGCCCCAAATGAGGAGTATCCCCTTCATTCCAAAGGTAGAACTAAATCAGAGTCCACCCTTCCTCTCTGGGGAAGCTTATCTTACTGCCTAGTTCAGCTTCACAGGAAGCAGGTGGCTGACAGCTGCCTGGAGTCGTACATCCATGCCTGCTCAGTGCTCAGTGCTCAGTGCTCAGTGCTCAGCACTTTGGTACCTGTGCTTTCTTCCCTTCTGCGGTACCCTTACCTTCTGCCCCATCAGATTCTGTCCTCTGCATTCTTCCCCGTTAAGGACATCTCCCAGATTAATACCCATCAAATGAAATCTTATTTGCAAATGTCAAAGATGCAAATATTTGGCAATCTTTCCTACGTTGTCAAAATATTTTCTTGTATGTTGTACTTGTTTTTTTTTAAGAGACTATTTTTGTAGCAGTTGTAGCTTCACAACAAATTGCAATCGACCTCCTGCTTGCACACACGCATCCCCTCCCCTCCCTGTCAGCATAATTCACTGAAATGGTATCTGTTTTATGATTGGTTATCCTAAATTGACACATTATTGGCACCCAACCTCATCATATACACAAGAGTATTTGGTTGGTGCTGAATAGTCTATGAGTTTGGACAAACAATAAATCCCCAATAGCCACAACGATAGTAGAGTAATATACAGGGCATTTTCACTGCTCTAAATATATTTGTATTCTGTACATTCATCCTTTCATGCTCTTCACCAGACCTTGGAATCGAATGGTACTTTTACCATCTCTATTTCTGACTTTCTTGACATCCTTTTCTGAAGATCATATGGTTGGAATATGCCCTTGTGTCTTCGTTTCTAATTCCAGAAAATTGTTCAATGTGTTAATATGTATTTAAGTTGCCTCTGCCTTTTTCTGACTTTGTTTCTTCATAGTGCTGAAAAGTACTTCAGTCTCTAAATATATTCACTTACTCCTCTACCTACAGGGAATCAGGGAGGGCCTTCATTGCTTCTAAGCTTTCCACTTAATCAACAAATCTGTGAATATCTACATACAGGTTTTTGATAAAACCTAATCTTCCAACTTCTTTGGGTAAACAGTGAGAACAAGTGATTTCTGGGTGAAATGGGAAGATGATGTTTAGTTCAGTAAGATACTACAAATCTGTGCTCAAATGAGCCCTTCCATTTTTGCCTTCCTATCAGCAGTGAGAGAGAATTCCCATTATTCTCAGTCTTAAAGTTTTGGTATTGGTAGTGTCCTAGATTTTGGCTATCACAATGTATAGTGGTGTGTAAGTATTTTAATTCCATTTATCCGAGGAAATAACACATAACACATTTGATATCCATGGTGGAGCAACAGCCTTTGGAACATTTTTTGAACTAAGCTCTGTGTTCCCTTACCTAGCTTTGTGTGTGCTTGTAAACTTTAGTGAGTGGAGGAAGCATTTCCACGTCATTGTCTTTTGAAAATTGTTTCTCCTAGTCTGTCACTATACTTTTCATTTTCTTGATTGCGCTTGATTTTTTTAACTCAAAATTGACAGGTGTCATTCCCTTGCTTTTCACTCTCAGCACACAGCACGACCCTAAACTCGATGTTGCTTAGTCTTTTTGCAAAGCTTCCAGTGAGTAATTCTGTATTGTTCAAACCTATCATGCTGCTTAACTTAACCACACATGACACGATGAGCTGGAGAAAGAACATGATAGAACATATAAGCGTGTACATGCACAAGCGCTGAGCACACACACACAGAGCCCCATTCTGTTTTTCAAATACTGTGGTTTGCATTAGCCAGAGGAACTTGAAGAACTCCATCCACAGTGACAAGGCATAAAACTATTTGGCATGAAATGATAAGGTTATTTCTTGAGGTGATACTAAGCGACGTAAGTTTCGTTCAAAACTTAGACGAAGTCACATAGCTTTTATTAGAGTCTGTGATGGTTTCTTAAGCTATTGCTCATGAACAATTTGCTTTAATCCTAATTCTGCTCTGCTCTCATGTGTGGCATGATCACGAATAACAGCTGCAGAATATAGGCCATCCTCTTTTATTTCAATGACACTTAGAGATTTCTGACTTGCAGAACACTCTTCCCTGCTTCTTTCCTATTGACAGGAGTGAATGCCAGCCAAAAGCTGAAAACCAAAATAGCAAAATAAAAATATTTCTAAGTGGAAGGATTTTCAAACTGGGCAAAAGGATAAGAAATGAAAAAAAAATGAATATCATTCGAATATACTCTGACATCAACACTCTGAACACCTTACAGCTCATTCAAGCGGAGGAAGGACCTGCATTTCCCTTAACTTCATATAGAGTCAACGGCGAGAAGCAACCTCTTGACCCTGAAGGCCTTTATGAATTTGTCCTGCACTGAGCAGAGCCCTGGTGTGGGCAGGAAGTGGAAAGGGCACAGGCAGTGGTTCACTTGTGGCAGGGCCACCAACGAGCTGCCAGAATGTTGCTGAACTGAAACAGAGAAGCCTGTTTCCACATATGACAATCATTCAAGCCCCAACAGTTAAGGGAGTCTGGGAGAAGTGTGCCACCAAATACTCCCCTGCTTTATAATCCAAGATGTAGGTTGTTTGCCAGAGGATTAAGGCAGATAAACACTAATCTCTGAATGGTTTCTCAGGAGCAACTGTGCCACCAACCTCTCTGGGAAAGTCAATTCTGCTGTAAAATGAAAGCATATGAACTAATGATTGACGGGCATGGTATTGTTCTGTTCCATCCATTCTCATTTTATTTTTTGCTTTGAATGTTAAGTTAAAAACAAAGTGATTTGTGTTTAAGGTGACATGACATGACACACTTAGTCACTGGTTATATCCTTTCGGTATGATTACAGGAAACTGAGGCTAGTGACAGCTGTCCCTCTGCCACTGCTCAGGTTATTTCCACTTTGGCAGAGTTAACCTCATCAGCTGTCTTCCATCCAGGTTAGACTCAGAACCAAGTTGCTTGTCTTGTGTTATAGAAATGTAGGTTTTAATATCTCGAACACCAATATCATTTCTGGCGATAGCATCTGCTGTACTCTTTTTTTTCCAGTGTAGTTATTGATAATTCCGTTAATGCTGATCCTTTGGAAAAAGGCTATTTGCTTTGTATCTGTCTGGATTCCAGCACAGCACAGAGTTTACTTACTTTTTCTGCATACCGTGATACCTTACATCCCCCATGTGTTTATTTTCTCCATTGTTTTCTTACAGCATTATCTTCATCAGCTTTTTAGCTGGTGAACACCACCATTGCATGTCCCACTGCTCTGACATCTCCTGGGATCTGAAGCACTGTATGGTGGCAAGTTTTCACACGACAGAATGCACGCTTCTCCTAAATGTCTGTGTGTGGCAGGACTTACTAGAGTTTAAATGAACTGAATGATTTCCCTTAGTTCTACAACTTGAGGCACAACCACGTAGGCTAATTTGCATAGCTGCTACACAGGTGCACATCCATGCATATTTATTTTAAGTAATTTAGGATGTTAATTTTATACATATGATAATGCAATTTTAAGTTGAGGAAAATCATGGCACTGCAGTCTGTCAGTGTTGGGGCTGTGGAACTCAGCAATGCACCAATATCTTATTTCTACAGCTCCGAGTAACACACAATTTATCTTAAACTTGTTATTTCAAACATGTACTTTTTATATAGGTTTTCAAATTATATTTCACCTTTTAACAGAAGATGGCATTTTCTGAAAGGATGAAGAGTAGTCATGGTGAACATGTATGCAACTTTCTTTTAAATATCAGACTATACTGTGGGAAGCAACAGACAAAACTGAAGCTTCTTTGAGGCCAGAGAACGTGCTTGGTAGTTTAAAGCAGTTGCAGCTCTTCCAGAGGGCCCAAGTTCTGTTCCCAGCACCAACATGGAAGTTCACAAATGCCTATTAACTCCAGTCACAGAGGATCTGCCATTCTCTTCTACTCATGCAGGAAGAACACTCATATCAGTCATGATAGTAATTATTATTATTATTATTATTATTATTAGTGGAGATTCTCCAGGTGAAGCAAAATGAAGCATTCAAATCCTATTTAAATAGAATCTACTCATCCTTCCTCTGTTTGTGTCCCAAGAGCATTTAAGTGTAGTTTCAGGGCTCTTCCAAACTCTGTAAAATTACAGAATTAGATAACATTTATTGCAAGAACATTTGGCCAGTCCAAATATCATTGCTTGCATATTAGATATTATCTGTGAAGTTATTTAATATCAGTACATATTAATAACTACGTACTAATTGCATTTTGTCAAATAAGTAATAAGCAGCGACAATATATTGTAACAGTAGGCTTTACAGTGGTGTTTTGAGGAACAGAGAAATACACAAATATGATACACTAACATGCATTATGTGTACATTCTAAAGCTTAAAGATAAGGCTCAATGAAGACAAGCTTCCCAAATTTCTTCTGAAGGATATTACGTCTCACTTATGAGTTCCGCTGTTGCTTTTATACTATCATAAAGACTTAATGGTGTCCCATCAAGACACATTACATTTCCCTTGAGCTAGGACTATATTAAACTTACCTGAATCCTTTAGATCCTCGTATGGTCCTAATCACTAGTCATATTTTAGAGCAACTTAGAGAGCCTGTGTTATGGGTACAAATGAGAACGTTAAGGACGTATCTTGCAGTATGACTTGATGAATAGGAATAGCTCTGAGGGAGTTTCCTACCTCAAGAATATTTGAACTAAAAAATAACACTATCCCATGTTTCCTCCAGAACTACTGAGAGTCCAAGTCATCTCTTTCTTGATGGAAGCATGGGTGCCCTTATCAGGGTGCTACTCAGTGAAGATAGCAGGAAAATCATTGGAGCATGTTATGTATGAACAAGAACATCAACACTGTGAAAAACATTCCAGCCCAGACTTGTTTTCCTCTTTAAAACTGGGCATATTAATAATTTATTTTCACCAAGCTGTGGAGGAGGCATGCATTATTGATGAGACCATGCTTTACAGAGTTTCAGAATTTCTGGCTCGTCCAGGTCTATCATCTGCCCTGCGCTACAGTAAAAAGAACATCTTAAAAGAGCATCTTCCAAGGGTTGGGGGTACACTAATGTGAGCAAAGTCAGTGGTTTTCATCGTTGTCTTGTCATCTGTCCTCTTTTTGCCTTGACTGCATTACCTATCCACAAAAAGTCATGGGAAAGAAAAACATGACAGCTTTGAAACGATATTTCCAGAGGTTTTTAATGAAAGGAGGGATTGTGGAGAAGAATCATAGGGCAGATAAAGGTCTTCAGTGTCTTCCAGTTGCCTGAGCAGTGTGAGAAGATGATGAAGGGAAGTGGTCCTCTGACTGAGGGCCACAGATTACTTACTGTAAGCTTACTTACAGATTACTTACTGTCACCCCGGGTCCGATGTGAAGACTGTATTAATTAAAAAGATTGCTCAGCTGCTTTCACCTAGTTTTGGGAATCACTAAAAATGAACTAAAAAGTCTTGATGTTGGACCTTAAGCCAACTACTCGTGCCTTGTCATTATCAAACCACCCGAATGTCCTCTATCAGTCACACAGAGGAAGAAACCCTGGCTTTTCTTTGTGTTTATGGTCAGGTGTTCCAAGCCAGCAATATTCTTTGCACATCACTGTTGAAGAGAGTCATCTTTTGAGATCATGTCTTTCAGAAGTCATTTTTGTTTTCCCTGCATTACTGTCTAGCTGTCTGGAGCTGGAATATTAGGGAAAGGTGTAAGTTTTCCTTTGCAGTTCTTCAGCTTGGAGACCTGAGAGAGCGTGTGTGTATTGGTGCAGGGGAATCTCTATTTGTATTGCATTATTATGTGCATATGCATTTCATTTCCATATCCATCTGTGTGGGGAGAACTTGCCCAATGGCCATGTGAGCCTGTGGAGTCTATGAAAGTCACTTTTATTCTGGGTTCATTTTGGGGGGGATCCAAGAACCCTCGGACTCTTCCATGGACCAGAAGTGCTGCAATAATAAGTAAGGGACCCTTTATGGAAATATGTCAGTGGCACTTTGCTATGTATCTAAATTATTTTTGTGGTGCTGTGTAAGATATCATGAACAGGAAAACTTATAGAAGAAAGGATTTATTGGGAACTTACAGTTTCAAAGGGTAAGAGTCTATGACCATCGTGGTAGGAAAAATAGCAGCAGGTAGACAGACATGGTTTGGGAACAGTAGCTGAGATCTCACACCTTGAGACACAATCACAGTGAAGAGAAAGTTCATTCATGTGGCTCTTTGAAACCTTAAAGTCCACCCACAGAAACACATGTCCTCCCCGCCTTCTAATCCTTCCCAAACACTTACCTACTTGGTACCAAGTACTCAAACCTATGACTCTACTTGTGGGGGCGAGGGGGAAGAGGCGGGGCGCGTTCTCAATCATGTTTTCTTTTGGTTCACCCTCCCATTAGATTTCAAATCCTGATGTTGTCCAAGTACAAAGGTTGAAGATATAGTCCAACACTGGATTTCTGTTTCCGTAGCATTCACAGCAAATGGCAGCTTATCTGTTAATTTTGTATCATTCTGCTCAATAAAAACAGTGACAATGCTCAGGGATAAGATTTATCACACATCTAGCAGTAGTTTATTTTTAATATTCTTCTTCTTACTTAGGCAAATCATCTCAACACTAGATGAATAGTGAACAATTTTCTGAAATATATGTAGCTGATGAATGAGAAGGCCAGGTTCAGAAGGACTGTTAGTCCCCAGTTGTCCTGACTTAGCTAGTCTTTCTGAGTTTGCTGGAATGCATTGGTGTCCTTTTCATGACTCTGTCCTTGTAGATAATTTAATTTACAAGGAGTCTGAGATCAGCACTTGGGTGAATAAACAAATTAATTACTTAATATAATTTTTCAATCATAAATCTTATGCCCACCACATTTTGAGAAAAATCAATATTATTTTGTCTTCAATCAACACCCTTATTTTCAAAACTTTAGAATGCTATAACTTACACAGAAAGCCCCCTAGGAGCTTAAGAATGTTGGAGAGAAGGACCTGCTTCCTCCTAGCTGACAATGGTCTTCCATCTATTCAGGCTGCTCTTTAATCCTTTTTATTCTTTGTTTCTTTCTTTCTTTCTTTCTTTCTTTCTTTCTTTCTTTCTTTCTTTCTTTCTT
>NW_026596064.1:18585065-18585246 GCF_907164565.1 Psammomys obesus
CTTTCTTTCTTTCTTTCTTTCTTTCTTTCTTTCTTTCTTTCTTTCTTCCTTTCTTTCTTTTTTGTTTTCTTCCTTCCTCTCTCTCTTCCTCCCTCCCTCCCTCCCTTCTTTTCTTTGTCTTTCTTTCTTTCTTTCTTTCTTTCTTTCTTTCTTTCTTTCTTTCTTTCTTTCTTTCTTTCTT
>NW_026596064.1:18585256-18589572 GCF_907164565.1 Psammomys obesus
CTTTCTTTCTTTCTTTCTTTCTTTCTTTCTTTCTTTCTTTCTTTCTTCCTTTCTTTCTCCTTATAGAAAAAGCTTCTGAGAACTTTGAGAACCTAGTAATCTTCTATATCATGAAAAAGATGTGGGGAAAGTACCTGAGCATGGAACAAGTAGCTGGCTTTTTTTTTCTTTCTTTCTCCAATTGAAATATGTTTCCAGAGACGACGAGTAACTACACCAATTTTCAAGTGGATTGTGAATGTTAAGATACATGAATATTTATGTTCCTTTACAGAGATATATTTCTAACTGAATGAATGAACTTTGTGCTACCACCGTATCAACAAATTGATCACTTGAATAATAATTTTAGAATTTATTTGCCCAATTGAAGTATTTTAGCAAAATTTTCCCCAAATACCAAAATGATCTCCAAGACATCACTGGTTGTAACACCGGCTTTAAGCCCAGCTTATGGCTTTTATCCATTTGTTTGTTTGAAATCAGGCAATGCACGCATCAATGCATATGAAAAATAAGTGAGACCAAGCACATTTGAGAGTGGGGTGAAGACTAATGGGCAGATTTTCTGATGGATCAAGGACTCTATGTTCTTGGTGTAACACACAGGCAAGTGTATTGGATGAGATTAAAACAAAAAATTGTGAGCTGGTCGGTCAGTCTGCATCAAGAATAAGATGAGAGTATCAGTGAGTTCCTCAGTATAAGAGACTGGCTGCCGTGCAATGTGTCAAAGCACTCTTCGGAAGCTTGATTCAGCCAATGTACCTATTTGTAGATTAACTGTTAGTAGCCAGATTAAGCTCTGGCTATTGATAAGATGGAATAAATTCATGTTCCCTTCATTTTCACAGTAAATACAATAAAATGCCCAGATATGATATGATATGATATGATATGATATGATATGATATGATATGATATGATATACAGGCTTGACTGATTAGGTTCCTGAAAATAAAAGGATGGTAGTATAGTAAATTTTTGTGATCAATATTGGAGTTGAATATCCCAAAAAGGTGCAGACAAAAATGAAAAATAAACAAGTTACAACCATATATAATACCCATGAATTAGGAAAAATACAGCTATAATGACAAAAAACAAACAAACAAAGAAAGAAAGAAAACAAAAACAAAAAACCTTTAGACAATAACTGCTCTGTGATGGCCAATACTTTAGGAAAATTATGAAGTCACTGCAGCTGAACAGATGCAAAGGCAGATGTGGGGTAACTATACTTCCTTGCTCAAGATCACGAATGATCTTATTGGAGCAGAATCAGGAATGCCAAGCACACTGGACTGAGCCTTATACCAGATGGTTCCAGGTATCATCTTTCCTTCTTTTCTCAAAGTTATACTGAGCATGCTTTCTGCCATTACTCAATAGCAAGAGGACATGTAAGAATTCAGGGAGGGCAATGGAGTCCATTCTGTTTTCTGTGTCACAGAGGAAGGGTGAAGCTTCAGGATATCTACCCCTCTAATAGTAATAAGATTCTGTTCCTTGATCATAAGCTAGAGTAGAAACAGAGGAAAACAAGTAAGAGTGTTTCATATAATAGTCATCATTTGAAAAAATACTCAAAATGCATGTTTCAATCTTTTCATTTTAATTTGAATTAAAAAGGAATCAATAGACACCAACATTAAGATGATGAAGATCTCAAATTATCTTACAAAGGTTTTAATGACCTCATCATTAAAACGTGTCAATGAACAATTACAAATAAACTGAAAGGAGTCTCAGCAAGAAAACTCAGCTCTTAAGAGAGAAGTGGTCATGAAGATGCCAATAAGTTAGAAGTCATTAAGAGCCAAATGGAAATCACAAACAGAATGTATCAGAAAAACAACAACAACAACAACAAAAAACCAATAAACCAAAAACCAAACCAAACAAACAACCCCCTCCCAAAGAAAACCCATAAACTTCAATGGATAGATGTTCAATATCAGAAAGAGCAACTAAATGGTTTCTGAGAGAGTACAACAAAATGTTTTCAAATTGAATAAGAAAAATATTGACCTAAAAGTTGAATAAAGCTTCCAGAAGTACTGGAAGGCAAGGCTGAAAAAATTATGGCCAAATTTAAAAAAAATAAGTAAACCTAAAAAACAAAACAAACAAACAAACAACAACAAAACTAATTCGCGCCCTAAATAGGTATAGCCAAAGAATTTAAGTCCTAGTCCTAGTCAAAGTAGGCAAAATATATTGAAAGCAAGACAAATGGAACCTCTCACATTGCTGGTAATGGACTTCTCACTAGAGCCCATGAAGATCAATAAGAAGTGGCTTGTGAAAAGACAAGATAAAAGAAAACTCAAATCAGGCCACAATCCAATATCCATTGAAGATATTCCTCAATAATGAGCAAGAATAGTGTCTGGCATGGAATGGTGACTTTAATATCAGTACTTAGAAGGAAGAGGCAGGAGAACCTCTGTGATTGGAGGCCAACTTGATTTACATAATGATACTGTTTCCGGGTTCTTTTTTCTTTCTTTCTTTCTTTTTATTTTTTTTAATAAATGAAATAAAATTCAGTATTTTTTCATAAAGTACTAAGAGAACTTGAATAGATGACCAATTCTAAAATAATGATAAATTTATTAATATATATTTGAATGCAAATTTTTATTACGTAAGATTTTTTAAAATAAAAATTAAGGAAAAATAACGTATTCTGACAAGGTTCTAATATATGTAAACATATTTAAAATGGCTTTTATGAATGAGGAGAGTAAAGAAACATACAAAAAGATGTAGTTTCTGTGATTTTACTGATAACTTCAGTAAGATTAGTTATGATAGGTTTATTATGTATAAATTCCTTGAATTACAAACACAGACAAAAAAAGTAACATGACAGTACTCGACAATTGAAATTCTAAATATCACTGTCATAACACACATAAAAGTAATGAAATAAACAAGTAAATAAACATAGGGATCAACAACTATATTTAATTCCAAATTAAATGTGAGCAATTCCTTTAAGCATGAAGGGCATAAATATGTAAAGTAAAATAAATCAATGAAAATAATTAAAAGTTGTAAATGGTACATATATATCCAACTGAAACAAATATATCTTTCGAGTATAATAATATAAGTAACTTATCAGTAAATAAGTTTATAATACACAAACATAAAGTGGGAGAGTAATGTGTCTATATGAACACCCGCAACTGCGGGTGGTTATTGAAATGCTTCCCTCACCCAGGAATAGAGCACCTGATGAAAAGGAGCCGTGGTGTCGTCACTTTCGAGCACCATCAGCCAAAAATGCCTAAGCCTCATGAATAGACCATCCCACCCAATACCACCAAGAAGCACATTTTTAGTTGCCCATGGAATACACGCCAAGACGACCATATTCTGGCTCATAAAGATAGATTTATTTGACTACACTTGTACAAAATATATTTTTAGACAAATGAGCTATAACTTGAATGAAATACCTGAAAGATAACAAAAATTCAGAACACCTGAAAACTAAACAACACACTTCCAAACAATCTATAAATCAAAGAGGATGCCCCAGTAGAAATTAAAATATATATATATATATATATATATATATATATTTCTTAAGCTGAGTAAAAAACGACAGTGCATCATATGGCAAATACGGTCATTGGAAATATGATGTCACAAATGTCTTTGCTATAAGAGGAGAGAAATGGACCTCAAATTAACAATCTAAACTCTTGACTGAAAATAAGATGGAGAACTATATAAAACTAAAACAAAGTTGTCAGCTGACCACATACTTACCTGGGTACGTGATAAAAAGAAGATACAGGCCATACTGTGTGCCCTGTAGGAAAGACAACTTAGCTGAAATGTTTCCCGTGGATGCAAACTCCCGTTCACTTTTCTGAGGTGGAAGAGGAGCATGCCAAAGGCTGGATGCCTGGAAGACATTAGTCTTGGCTGATATGCCTTCAAACGGAGCTCCTGAGAGGGCCTCAGACTCCAATGCCCAGGCATTACAACCTCAGAGAATTCTGTGAATTTAGCACAGAATGTCCATTCTCGCCTCTTCTAACCCCTACCTCTCCGTTTAGGTCTGGGGGTTATGATGGAGAGCAGGATAAAAAATAATGACAAAAAAAAGGGATGAAATACCATTTTTTTGACAAAAAAAAAACCTTAAAAAACTAATAACTTCTTTTAAAATGATAGTTTTATAGAAGATGATACATAAATGATAGATGATAAATGGATAGAGATAGATAAATAGATAATTGATACATAAGATAGATAGATAGATAGATAGATAGATAGATAGATAGATAGATAGA
>NW_026596064.1:18589582-18628377 GCF_907164565.1 Psammomys obesus
AGATAGATAGATAGATAGATAGATAGATAGATAGATAGATAGATAGATACTACAAACTTACCTACCCTTGGAAAGAAGCAAAGGGTGTCACTGAAGATGTTCTGGATAGGCATGGGAAGCTATGCAGATATTAGGAACATCTACTACAGGAAATATAACAGCTTCTGTGAAAAAACCAATTCCTCAAAATCATAAACTGCAACTCACACATTAAGAAACTAAAATGTTGGTCCTCCTAGACTTAGTAATTAAATTTGTAATTTTAAGACTCCATTAATTAATATATAAAGAGACTTTTTCTCCAACCAAGGACCATGCATGGATATAACCTACAACACCTGCTCAGATGTAGCCCATGGCAACTCAATATCCAAGTGGGTCCCCTAGTAACGGGAACAGGGACTGCCTCTGACAGGAACTCAATGGCTGGCTCTTTGACCCCCCTTCCCCCGCAAGAGAGGAGCAGCCTTGCTAGACCACAGAGCAAGACATTGTAGCCAGTCATGAAGAGACCTGATAAGCTAGGGTCTGATGGAAGGGAAGGAGGACCTCCCTATCAGTGGATTTAGAGAGGGGCAGGGAGGAAATGAAAGAGGAAGGGTGGGATTTGGAGGGAATGAGGCTACAGTTGCAATACAAAGTAAATAAACTGTAACTAATATAAAAAAATTAAAAATAAGGTACATCAATGACTCAAAAAATCAATCTCTCAGGAAAGATGTTTATTTAGACAAGTCTTCAAAATATTTAAAGACTTAACACAAACACTACAAAATGCTTTTAGAAAACAAAGAAAGCAGAGAACGAAGTCATTCTTTTCAAAACATTAATATTTTCTGGAAACCAAACCAGGTAAACACAACAATTGAAGCTGAAGAAAAAGACTTTCACGAGTATAAAATGAAAAAAAAATATATTTAAAATGTTCTAGCAATAGAATTGATAAGTACATGTTTAAATTCATTTAAATAAAATATATTTATACATATACACTTAAACACACAAATATTAAACATACATGCTAACACATTATGACTAAATGTTTTTTTCCCCCCTCAGGGGTATGATGCTGGTTTTATATTTGAAAACAAATCAGTGTAATCTGCCCTTAATAACAAGCTAGGTCAGAATTTTAATTAATTACATTTATTAATATAGAAAAATCATTTGACAAGGTTCAATGTTTGTTTGTAATAGTAACTATTAGATAATTAGAAACTGTAGTGAATTTTCTCACCTTCATGAAGAACATAGGCACATGCTTCAAACAACAGTTTTAAAGTTGAGAGAGAAAACAATTTCCCCACATTTGGGATTCAGGCAGCAATCTCCAATCACGTTCAACATAATCCTAAATATTATATTCTGGGCAATAGCAAGAAGGGGAACAAAAGTTATATTGGTCAAAAACAAACAAATAAGTAAGTAAGTAAGTAAGTAAATAATCAGTCTTGTGTACAGGAGGAGATGATATAAAGAGTTGCAAGAAGGCATGATGGTTACTCTGCTTACCTTGCTCGATTTGGAAATGACTAGGAGATTCCTAAAGCACACCTGGTTGTGTCTCTTATGGCATTTGCACAGAAACTTAGAACCTAAGGGCTCTGTGTAGAATTCCTGGAAGTTGTTGGCAGATTCAACAGTCCTACTCAGGAGGAGGCAGGGGCAGAGGGCATCAAACCCAAGGCCATATAGGCTATAGAGGGAGTCCTTGGAAAAACTTTAACTGTTGTGCTCGCAGTACGAATAAATATACATATAAGGATAAAAATCGCTTTGAGTTCTGAATTTTAGTAATGCGATATAAAATAAAATACAATATAATTTTACTATCTTATTAATACCAAAATGAGTCAACATTATATTTTTAGAAATGTACAAGAACTGGAAATTACTTGTTCTACATGCTTACCCTATATTTACAGCTTAAAACTTTATCTTGTCTCATTTCACTTTGAAGGAGTCATGAACGTGTTACCTCCTTGTCATATTTTACATTTTAATTATTTTTCACTTAGGAAATAGATTCTATGTATCTCCAAGCACCAAGGACATACCCCAGTACCTACAGGTAGCAGAAGCAGGCATTGGATCCCTTTGAACTGGAGTTGTAGACAATTGTGAGCTGCCATGTGAATGCTAGAAACCAACACAAGAGTAACAAGTGTTCTGAACCACTGAGCCATTTCTGCAACTCCTGAACAAAACCTTTTAATTCAGAAGATACCCATTGCCTGGTTTGAAATTACATATGACCAATATTTCCCTGGTGGCACAGAAATTCTCTTTTCCTTCATAGATACCTTAATGGTTATATTTCCTCTCCCCGCTCAGTAATCTTCACATGAGATCCTTCATATTCAGATAATGAAGTCTCTCATATATGGCAGTTTCTCTCTCTCTCTCTCTCTCTCTCTCTCTCTCTCTCTCTCTCTGTGTGTGTGTGTGTGTGTGTGTGATTTATACATGTATGTGTGCTTAAAAAAAGCCAGACTTCCCCAAAAGGTGCCTTATTTCGTTGAACTCCACTTTATTATTATTATTTGAAACAGCATGATATTGCTTGAAGAAATAATTATATTTTAAGGGTCTGAATGGGATTGCTGTAAGAAGGCCATGTGTTGGGGCAGACGAACTGAGCCTAGAGCCCACTCATCTTCTACCTAGGCTGCCCAACACTCCAGAATCTGCTTCTCTTCTCCTTTTAAGGTACTGGTGTCCTAGGTGAGGACGGTCACACTTTGCTTTTGACATGGGTGGTGGGAAACAGTACTCAGGTCCTTAAGCCTTTACAGTGAGTATTTTACACACTGAAATCTCTCCCCAGCCTGGCTCCTCTCACCCCACATGTCACCACAGTGCCTTTAAACTGCCTGACCCATGTCCAACATTTAGATTTTTTTTTAACTTTTCAGATTTTCAGAAATATGTAGTGACCATCACAACCATTACAGAAAACCAAAACTGGACACAATGCAGAAATCAATAGACTGTGGTGAGCCTAGACTAAAAGGTATATTTATATTACAGTCCCTGCATCTATAGCTCAAGGAACATCATGAGATTGGAGGTGGGTATCAGAACCAGCATTCAGGGAAGTCTGCTATGAGACAAATGGCTGCATAAACAAGAGTGGAACAATATTACTACCAATGAATGTGCTAATATTGAAGGAGGAAAATCTTATGAGGTCTCACCCTTAGACAAAGAGCTACAAGAAAGAAATTACTACTGAGAAAGTAGATTTGTCTTTTCCCAGGGATGAGCCCCTTATTTGATGTCCAATGAAGAGGGGTCAAATTTATTATCACACACACACAAACAACAAAAGCAAACTCAGTAGGCTGCATTGTTCATATATATACTTGTGTGTCTGGAACAATAATATAAGAAAATGAGGGGATCCATATTTCAGCAAAGGGGTATGGGAGTGGTTCATGGGAGGGTAGCTGAAAATGGACTGGAGGGAGAAAAGGAAAGGGAAAGAGTGATGTGACTCTGTTTCAATTAAAACATGTTAGAAATAACTACTTTTTAAAAAATTAAAATGAGGTTGAGCATTTCTTTAAGTGTTTCTCTGCCATTCGATGTTCCTCTTTCGAGAATTCTCTGTTTAGCTCTGTTCCCCATTTTTTAAGTGGATTACTTGGTTTGTTGCTTTTCTGCTTCTTTAGTTCTTTATATATACTGGATATTAGCCCTCTGTCAGATAAAGGGTTGATGAAGATTCTTTCCCAATCTGTAGGCTGTCTATTTGTTTTGCTTTACAGAAGCTTTTCAGTTTCATGAGGTCCCATTTATTGATTGTTGCTCTTAGAGCCTGTGCTGTTGGTGTTCTGTTCAGGAAGTTGTCTCCTGTGCCAATGAATTCTAGGCTATTTCCCACTTTTTTTCCAACTGATTTAGAGTATCTGGTTTTATGTTGAGGTCCTTGATCCACTTGGACTTTAGTTTTGTGCAGGGTGATAAATATGGATCTATTTTCATTTTTCTGCATGTAGACATACAGTTGGTCCAGCACCATTTGTTGAAGATGCTGTCTTTTTTCCATTGAATGGATTTGGCTTCTTCGTCAAATATTGAGTATTCATAGGTGTGTGGGTTTATTTCTGGGTCTTCTATGCGATTCCATTGATCCTCCTTTCTGTTTCTATGCCAATACCATGCAGTTTTTGTTACTGTTGCCCTGTAGTACAGCTTGAGATCAGGAATGGAGATACCTCCAGATGATCTGTTGTTGTACAGGATCGTTTTGGAGATTCTGGGTGTTTTGTTTCTCCATATGAAGCTGAGAATCTTTTTTTCAAGGTCTGTAAAGAATTGAGTTGGTATTTTGATGGGAATTGCACTGAATCTGTAGATTGCTTTTGGCAGGATGGCCATTTTCACAATGTTAATCCTACCAATCCATGAGCACGGGAGATCTTTCCATCACCTTACACCCATCAGAATGGCCAAGATGAAAAACTCAAGTGATAGCACATGCTGGAGAGGTTGTGGAGAAAAGGGAACCCTCCTCCATTGCTGGTGGGAATGTAAACTGGTTCAACCACTCTGGAGGTCAATCTGGTGCTTTCTCAGACAACTAGGAGTAGTGCTACCTCAAGACCCAGCTATACCACTCCTAGGTATATACCCAAAATTTGCTCAAGTACACAACAAGGACATTTGTTCAACCATGTTCATAGCAGCTTTATTTGTAATAGCCAGAACTTGGAAACAACCCAGATGTCCATCAACGGAGGAATGGATACAGAAATTGTGGTATTTTTACACAATGGAATACTACTCAGCAATCAAAAAGGAGGAAATCATGAAATTTGCAAGCAAGTGGTGGGATCTAGAAAAGATCATTCTGAGTGAAGTATCCCAGAAGGAGAAAGACAAACTTGGTATATACTCGCTTATATAGACCTACAAGATATGATAAACATAATGAAATCTACACACCTAAAGAAGATAATCAAGAAAGTGGACACAGGCAAAGGTGATTAATCCTCATTTAGAAAGACAAATGGGATGTGCATTGAACTTATGACAGGAGTCTACTACAAAAGGCATCTAAAAGACTCTACCTAGCAGTGTTTCAAAGCAGACACTAAGACTCATAACCAAACCCTCGGCAGAGTGCAGGGAATCATATGAAAGAAGGGAAGTTAGTATGATATGGAAAGGATAGGAGCTCTACAAGGACCAAACATATCTGGGCACAGGGTCTTTTCTGAGACTGACACTCAACCAAGGACCATCTATGGATATAACCTAGTACTTCTGCTCGGATGTGGCCCGTGGTAGCTCAGTAACCAAGTAGTTTTCCAAAGTAAGGGGAACACGGACTATTTCTAACAGGATCTCAAGGGCAGGCTGTTTGACACCCCCCCCCAGGGGAGGAGCATTCTGTTAGGCCACAGAGGAGGACTTTGCAGCCAGCCCTGAAGATACCTGATAAAACAGGGTCAGATGAAAGGGGAGGAGGTCCTCCCCTATCAGTGGACTTTGAAAGGGGCAGGGAGGAGACCAGGGAGGAAGTGTGGGGTTGGGGAGGGAATGAGGGAGCGGGATACAGCTGGGACACAGAGTTAACAAAATGTAACTAAAAAGAAAAAAATAATAAAAAAATAATTTTAAAAAAAAGAGAAATACAAAAAAATTAAAATGTCAAATTATTTATTGGGTGACATAACTGAATCAAAATACTAAAAAATGAAAATTCAAGAAATTTTATTCAGCTATGTGACTCCCACAAAATATTGAAATATATACAAAACCAGAGGATAATACACTGGAGATACTGAAGTGTTTACACAGAATAAATTCTCTATAAATCTGAACTATCACTAGGACGGTATTCTTTTACCTGAAAGAAAGGATGCTTTCCAGCAAGAGCAAGCACCTTGTTTGCAAGGTACTTTGCTTAAGGTGATCTTATCCAAATCATATCCCACATGAAAGCATTATGGACTCCTAACCAAAATAAGTTGACCAAAGGAAATATTTCCAAGATCTCCATCATCCTAGCTGAAATGCCTTTCTCTAAGGTGGAAGTTCTTCTGATTCTACTTCTGAAACCAAGTAACATTCAGAGAGCACATGCCCCAAACAATGTCACTACACTAGGAAAAGAAGAAGGCATAGCAAAGTTTGGACATACACAGAGACTGAGCAAAATTACATATAAAAAAAGCAAACTATGAAGCCTTGCATATAACGCTTAGAAAGTGCAGCACTTGACTACAAGAGCAAGTCAAGGCTGAACAACTAGTTGTTGAGCAAATGTCCTGCAGGAATATTTTTATGAGGTTTAGGTGACCTGTGTGCAAAGATGTGCTTTTCCCAGTGTTTTTGATGGTTACAGTGAAACAATGAAGCTAGAGAGCTTTTCCTTCATAACCTCCTGCCTCCATTTATTTTTCTGAGGGATGCCACAACTCCATAGGATCCTGCCAACATTTCAAAGAGTAATTGGAAATAAACCAATTATTTCACAGTGTAATTACCAAAATATGAAACTTATGATATTCATCTGACATTTTCCGACACAGTAAGCAACAGAAGCTGCAAGTGAGTTTCAACTGTGCTGTGACTTCCCAATAGGTAGGAGTACAAATTGCATATTATATTAAAAACCTTTAGGATGCGAAGCACTGTAATATGAAACTATGAAGTATCTGTGGTTCTATAAATGACTTCAAATATAATTTTAATATCACTCCAGTTTTTAGTGAATCTATAATTGAAGTAAATGATAAATTCAGTCAGAAATGGGTAACAACTCTCTTTTCCTATATTCCCCATCAAGCTCATAGATCTGTTCAAACTCCCTTGTGCAGAAATGTCCAGTCAGTTTTGAAACTGCCTGGAGGACCTCTTGCTCCATCTAAAGGGTTACCATCAGAGGCAAATTCATCAGTCATCATCTCTCTTTAATTTTTCGCTAATAATGGGTTTATTTTATTTGTCAGATTTTATTTTCATCCAGCTGGAAATGTATTCCTACCATAATGCTCTTCAGTCCCAAGACCATTACTTCAATCTTTCCTGTTACATTTAAAATTAGGGCATATTTTTTTTAGATTGCTACTCAGTGTTCTATGATATGACTCCCAAGAAATCATGGAGACCTATTACAATTGGGCACCGACTGGCTATGCCATTTTATTAAGACATTAAGGTAAATGATGAAACATTTATTGTATTGTTACCATGGGGAGAATGTTGAGATTTATTATAGATTTTGGTCTTGTGGATGCTGTTCATAGTGCTATTGTTAATAAGAAATATTTAATACATTTGAAGCTGGTAGGAATTATCTAGATGCCTAGAGAGTTTGAATATGTCACAATACAGCAGAATTATCTGGAGTACAGAGACTCAAATCCCATCTTTTCTACATTAGCATATGGTGGGTCTTTTGTTCCTCATATGTAAGAGTAATATAATTAGATGGCGAAATCACCTACTTCACTAACTTTAACTTTTTGTAAGTTCCTATAGTTTCTTTTTCTGTAGAATTGTGGAATTCCATAAAATTCTAAGGTTTGTAATTTAGTGTTGGAAATGATGAATATTCCACATCACTAGATACTCTTTTCATCCCTCTGAACATGTAAACATTATGTATTAAACTTTTTTTTCCATATTCAGAGCTAGATAATTTCTCTTTTACTATTTCAAGCTTTTAAAAGATTATCTTTAAAAAGGATGCAACGTTCCTTGTCACAGATTGCATGGGTCTTCTGATAAATGATAGAATATATGTCTTTGTTTTATATTTAGTAATTCTTATTTTTGGTGGGAGTGTTTTTGCACTAACTGAGTACCCAGTGCCCACAAGAGTTCAAAAGAGGCTGTTGGATTCCTTGGAACTGAGGTTCAGATGTTTGTGAAACATTACATAGTGCTTGAATTTGACCTATGGTCCTCTGAAAGAGCATTGAGTAGTCTGAAATGCTGAGAAGTCCCTCTATGTCCTGTCATTTTTTTAAAAAATATATGATTATTCTTCATTTACTCACCCTATTGTGCTGTTTCTTGCCTTAACATTTAATTGCCTTCTCTGATAATCACTTGGTGTCTGACCTTTTTGCCTGTGACCTGGGGTGGAAAGCAGGCACATAGAGAGCCCATTGCGAGGCTGTAGGTTTGCCTTTTTAAGTTTTCATGTTGATCCACGTGGTAAGATGTAGTGATGATTGTGTCAGGAGATATTCCAGTACAGTTAAAGGGGGAAGTGCTTTGCAGAGTATTCTAGGTGTCGGTCTTAGGATACTGTTTTCAGAGCATTTTCCAGCGGTGTAGGCTTTCGAACTGGATTCGTCTCATTTTAGAATGAATGACAGGTGGGAAAACACCTCAAAACCTTGAGGTGTCATTGCGGCCACACACAGTTGTGGCTGGATTACCTCTTTTGCCTCTTTGTCAGCCTGTGTGTTTCACACTGTTTGAGGGGCTTGCTGCTCTGCAGAAACTCTGAGCCCTGGGAGAGCCTCTCCCAGGCAGAGCTGTGGCCGACCTGAGCTCCCTGTTTGCTCTCCTCCTATCTCATTAATGCAGCTGTGAGTACATTTCCAGAACTCTTCACCTGACACTGTGATGAGGGATCAGGTGCCAGGTAGAGTAATCAATCTGGAGGGCTTTTAGCCTCGCATCCTGCCACTGTTTGACAGCGTGTCTCCGTCAAGGAGACTGTCTTCCTTAGATCGATAAATCAATCAGTTCTTTTTACATCTTATGAAGCACTCCTCACGCCCCGTGTCACTCATGCTGGGCCACACACAAGTAGAGAAATCAGAGCTGAGTTTGGTCCAAACCATCCCCATTCACATTCTATCCTACAATCGCAGATCTTTCCTCGAAATCAATTCCCAGCACAGTGGTAATGGATCACAGTCCCGTTCTTCATTCTTATCAACAGAAGAGTGAATCTGTCTAAAGTGCGGGGTGTTCTAGTGTGCTCAAACCAGAATATGGTTCATCTGTAATTCAGATGAGACTAATTGCAAGGTTTATGATCAGAAACGATCAAAGGAGACAGTGTAGGCTTTACTTAAAGATAATAGATGGGCTGATACTGCCTAGAGGAACTCCAGAGTCCTCCAAATCCCTCAAGGTTGTGGAGGAGCTGGCCAAATGTTTACACTTATATACCAACCAGTTGCTTGCTGATTTGTCATCATGAAATGTATGGTGAGACGAGTTAGTGAACCATGGAAGACCACAACACTTGTTTCATATGTTGGTTTTACTCCTAAGATATTTAAACACTGGACTATACAACTTTTGTCAAAGACCGCAAACTACAGACTTAAATAATATCTGGTGTCTTTCAATTACAGTTGTAGAATCTAAGACTCAACTACCATATGCAGAAACACGTAGGTAAGAAATGGCAGATCCAAGATCTCTCCCAATAACCACCATTCTAAATTCTGTTTGACTGCTTATCATTTCTCTAGGCAGGCATGAGTTTCCTTCCAGGGCATGCAAAGAAACAGTTCTGAAAGTAGTGCAGCTTAGCCATTCCCTGTGTGGGGGCGGAAATTTTTAAAGAGACATCTGGCTGCAGCTATTGTTATTCTACATCTAATCACCTCACTTCTTCCTTTCTGGAAGGAAATTTACCCTGGTGAGGAAGACAATGACTGATGAGCTTGGAAATCAGATGTACTGAAATGAAGCTTGCTTGTCCCTGAAAGTACACACAGGGTTATAGGATGGGAATTTCATCAGTTAATAGAAGCTGCTCTTCAGCCTGAGAGCAAACCTGGACCCATATATGACCTTGAATAAATGTCTTTTTAAAAATTTTATTATTATTATTATTAGTTACATTTTATTAACTCCCCCTCCCACTCCCATATTCCCTCCCAATCCCATCCTCCCTCCCTTCGCTCCTCCCTGTCCCTTTCCAAGTCCACAGACTGGGGAGGACCTCCTCCCCTTTTGTCTGGCTCTGTTTTATCAGGTATCTTCAGGGCTGCTGCAAAATCCTCCTCTGTAGCCTAGCAGGACTGCTCCTCCCTTGGGGTGTAGGAAGGTCAAAGTGCCTGCCATTGAGTTCCTGTCAGAAATAGTCCTTGTTCCCCTTACTGTGGGAAACCAATTGGTTATTGAGCTACCACGGGCTTCGTCCGAGCAAAGGTTCTAGGTTATATCCATACATGGTCCTTGGTTGAATAAATGTCTTAAACAATCCTGAGATCGGCTTCTTTATCTGCCTCCGCGTGGACTGTAATTTGGTGCATGTAGAGCAATCCCAAAAGTGGCCCTAAGTATTGTTTATCCCCACTCCTACACTCTTGTGGTTTGTGAGTAATGCTGTCTTCTTAAATGCTCCATTTTGTTATTTTGATGTAGTTTTACAATAAGATTTCAGCACCAGTTTTTGCTGTTGTTGTTTTTTAACCACCCAAATCCAAATTTCAAAACAGAAATCATCTTCTTTCTCATGATCTACAAATCATGCCATCCTTTCTAAAAAAGAGCAAGGTGTTTATAATAAGCGGTTTCAAGCTCAAACTGAAAGTCAAGGCTGGTGAGGACAACAGGTATGGTGTAACTAAATTGGTGATAGGTATACAGAACTGGCCAGGTAGCTATCTCTACTGATAGTCATGCAACTTTGAAAAAGCTGGGGGTATTTAATAATTTCACAGACACAGAACTTTTCTCCACCCATTTCCTTTGGATAAATAAAGGTACCTCACATAAAAATATAGTTTATATTATTATAAGTAGAGTCAGAATTAGTTTTCTTTAGGTAGTTTTCAAGCATATTTCATGGTAGGTGGTGATATACAATGGAAGTTAAGAGAAAAGATGAGAGTAGTGGGAAGAAGAGACAGCAGCATCAGAGAGGAGAAGTAAAAGGAGAGGGGAGGGGAGGGCAGTGAAAAAGAGAGGAGAGAAAAGGGGAAGTAGAAAGAAAGGAGGAGAGAGGAGAAGGAAAGACAGGTGAACAGAGGAAGGAAAAGGAGAGGCTAGGAAAGATCTTTCAAAGAGTAAGTGTCTACATACCTGGGCCCAAGAATCTGTCCTAGATGGATTGGTAATTTGCTTCTCTTCTATACGCTAAAATGAGAGGCTTGAATACTATTTCTTTTCCCTGGGAATAAACCTGGACCCAAATCAGAAAGCAGAGCCAATGGTTATTTGGCAAGTAAGTCAGGGGAGGATGAACAGAGAGCTCCTATTGATGGCCAGAATTCACTTTCCCTTAAAGAAAACAACCTGATATGGGGGCTAGAAGGTGAAGGTGCTTTCATGATCCTCTGAGCCCTTGCCTCTCTCATCCTAACCATATCCACAGCCTAGAAAGGTGACAGACAAGTTCCTCATTTGGGGAGTCACAATTTGAACTAGACATCAAATCCCCTGCTCTATAGCCAAGAGCTCTTTTCGGTAAACTCTATTATCTCTCCAAACTGACAGTGGTCCACATGGGCGTAGAGTTTTCCAAACCCACACTGTGGTGACAGTCTGACGAAATGAGCATCTAAGTTGATAATGATAGTTCATTTCATATGGGCCATAAAGTAGCAATAACTGTCTTTAGCTTCTTGGTTGAAGCCAGCCCTATAATCTCAAGATAAATAGCTTTGGGTGCCGTTACCAGTCTCCGGAGCAAACCAGTATCGCTTGCTCCTCTGCTCAGTAACAGCATATGCTTAATTTTCAGACTAACGAAGTTATTTAAAGTAGATAAATACATATGATGTCATTAGCTGATTGTTATTAAGTGGATCCTTGTGGTCCTGATAAGGCTACATGTCTGCCAGCTTATGTTCTGATTCCCTAATTGTCTATCTTCTTTGAACCACACATGGCCAATATATTTGTTTCAGATCCTAGTTTTTCTCCCTGAATAAAACTGACAAAGAAACTGCTCTATCAATCTCCTCACCTTCCTTCTTAAAAGTAAATAATAATACTAGGCAATGTTGGTGCAGCAGAATCAGGCGGATCTCATAATTTGGGTCCAGCCTAGTCTACACAGCAAGCTCCAGCATGGCCAGGGCTACACAGAAAAATTTGCGGCAGAAACCCAAACATAAATGATATAGACAAATCTATACATTCCAGTTTCTATATGTTACAATGAGGGCATTGCAGTGGCTAAACAGAGAATTCTGGTAAGTTTAAAACTGGATCTAGGGAAAGATTTATGTGAAGCCAGACCTGGTACCAGGAGCCTGTAATCTAGTTCCTCTAGTTCTATTCTGATGAAGGAGGATCACTATTTTAAAGACAAACTAGGTCACTTAGCAGAACCCTCTCTCAAAGAAAGTGAAAAAAAATATCACTAGGTATGTATCTCAGTGGTGAAGTACTAAACTAGTGAGGCCCTATGTTCAATTCACAGAGATACAAACATGAAAGTAAAAGGGAAATGACAGAGAGTGTGAATAACCAGACAGGAATGAGTGCCCAGAGCACCTTTTGTGTATTAGTTGTTACTGCAGGGAGAGGATATGATGGAGGTGTCTTTGGCCTAATCTCACTCAAGTTGATTATTTGTAACACTTTGAATTTTTCTGCCTTCACATCTTTAAAGTACCCTAAAAGTTGTTTATTAAGAGAAAGACACCTTTCTATCAAATCTATTTAATAACTTTTACTTGTCCTGTCGGAATATCACATCTAACTTGATTTTCATGCCTCCTACAAAAATAAGTTGGGCCATAAGGACTGTATAACACTTGATGATTGTGGGGTTCTGTTTGCACTTGCTTTGATCAAGAATCGAACGAGCCTAGGACTGTTTCCTAATTAAGTCAATCAACAAAGTTCCTTCTTTTCAATGACTTCCATGACAACTCTCATGAAAATTAAAATCGTTTTAAAAGATCACAGGACATTGTCTTCTGTTTAAGCGATTCTGTGAAAAGGATTGGAGAATCCTGCCGAAGAACAATCAAGGCGTTAGTAAGGATTGACGTGAGGAACTTTAATAGGAGGTTTTAGGCTGAGAACTGACAGTTGGAGAAGTCTGGCATAGAGGAATAGACTGTACTATCATTCTCAAGTATTCATTACCATTCCCCAGAGGGTGATTATAATTCAGCAGCCAGTTGGCATGAGGGATGGCTATGTCTTTTTTCCTCTGGCTAATTAAATATGTGTCATGTCCAGGAGAAAACCTTAAGACTGAGTGTCTGCTTTGTTATGATCGGTCTCTTTCTGTCACTCAATTGGCAATGCTCCTGATGAAGGATGTGTTGTGGAACAGAATCTCAGCCAACCCACTGCTAGCTTGTGGCAAAGAAGAAATAAACCTTTGTCATTTCAGGGTGTTCAAATTTTGGGAGTATGCATTAGTGGAATACAACTTATTCTGCTCACTCCAAAACCAGGTATAAGCAGGTGTTCAAAGCAACAGAAATTGAGCTATCAGCGTAATGTTTTTGCAGTGGGCCTGGTAGACCTGGCTAACTTTATGGGTGTGCCTATTCAAACGTCACAGGAAATTTAACATTAATTTGGGCCTGAGAGCATCTTAGAGTTAGAGTTAAATAAAGTTCAATAGTGTGTGTGTGTGTGTGTGTGTGTGTGTGTGTTTCTCTTTTTATATCCATACCTTGGAAAATGCTAGCTACTCACTGTTGGATTCATAGAACATATTAACTTGATACTGTGGCTCATAGTGAAATTTAAGACCTTAAGTGACCATAGGGACAAATGTAAAATGATAAACTCATGCTTCCCAACTGTGATCTAAGTATGAAAAAAGGACACCTACATACAAAAATAGTATAAAACAAATATGCTCAAAGAACAAGGAAATATACAAATATTATGCTGTTTAAGCCACAGACTGTTAAATGTCTATAGTCAGTAAATTCTTCATGCTAGCTGTGCTGAGCGGTTTATAATTTAGGGCGGGGGGGGGGAGAGTGGCAAATGCAAGTTCACTATGCCCCACGAAGATTTATCTCTTTGTAGAATTTAAAGAGTTATAAGGGGTTTAAGGGATAATCCTATTCAAAATATAATATACACTTGAATGACGTTTGCCATCTGGACAGTCTGTCAGTTTGCAATGCCAAATTTATTGGCTTTCATCAGCCAGCTCTTCTCCTTGTGGTTTGATGTCACTGCTCCTAGCACTAAGCTTGTTAGAATCACCCACATCTTCTTTGTATAGTTTCTCAGACTTATATACATTGAATGTGCAGGTGAAAAAGTTGTAACATGTGCACAAACCTAACTAGGTTTCTCCTCAGTCAACAGTTTAACTTCATAGACTCTGGGCTGCATTCTGAGCACATACAAAAACAATTTCCTATATGTCCAAAGCAAAACAACATTCTTTATTAAGACGATATTAGGTCTGGGGACTCATAATGCTACACTTAACTCAGCATCTGCTCCGTCTCCAGCTGTGTCACATTGGCCATATCAAAAATAAATTCTTTCACTTCCAAATTCAATTCAGTTGCCAACAGCTACGTTACACTGATGTCCATAAGGAGCAAGAAGAAATGCCACCCCTGGCTCCCACACCACTTCTCTATAGAGCACTAGCTTCAAACAGCTGAGCAGGCTGGGGCTGCATGTGCTACGGTGCCATTTCTGCTATTGACTCCCTCTTCCCTGCATTACTATTCACTGAGAAAACAAAGGGGAACAAATGTGCAGAGATCCTCAGAGAAGAATAGCCTTTTATTACTATTACATGTTAGCCAGCTACAAGCCTCTGTCTATGTAAGGTGTGAGAGGTAGGGTTTCTGGACTTGTACACATGGTACAAGCTAGCCTTTAGCGCCAATCTGTGTGGGAGGGAGCATCTACAAGATGACTCCTGAGTGTCTTAGGAAGAAGGTCACTTGTCTAAAAGTGGAAACCTTGAGGCGGATGGGCTAGATATTTGGAGGCAAAGCAGAATCTTGGCTTGAAATTCTCCCTTTAGACTTGAGATACTGTGCCAGTGTGTGCTCTCTCAGATTTCTGGCAGCCTGCCATTTAATAGCAGCAATTTAGATTTTTTTTCTCCTTTTGTGCTGACCCATTCACAGAATAAAATAGGCACTCATGATATTCATGGAATTGCATCTGGAACTCCAAACAGTTCTTCAGAGTCTGCAGCAGCACCCATATTCTACTCTGGGAGCGCACGCACAGCGTTGAGAGATGACACTTCCTTTTGACCTGAACCCTCATCTGTCTCCTGCCACTGTCCCAGTGTGTAAAGTACTGTCACAGTTAAAAAATGAGAGACTTTAATGGGAAAGAACAGAGAGAAATGCAGCTCAGATATGCATTTTTCAAACCTACTGTTCAGTCTCTCTGTGCTATGCAGCAATGTATTTTTTTAATATGTAAAATACACCAAGTGTTCTCCTATGTAAAAGGGAAACAAACTTGTGTCCTTTATAGGGCAGCAAACTTATGAGACAAACCCACAGTGTTGCTCATCTCTGTTACTCAACAGTAATATGGCCTCGGGCAAATTTTCTATTCAGGTCACTTAGTTATTCTGATTTTCCTCTACTACACAAATAAGGGTTATGATGGAGATGATTGGCCTGTCATGGCCATTTATAAGTCTGTGCTCTGTGTACAGGTTGAGAGGGCGGAGTGTATTGTGTAAACCATCCTCCTTCACTAAGGAAATGGCAGCATTTGTACAGTGTACATTGCTGACTGATTGGATATTCATATGAAACCTCGTGGACGCCCTTTAGGTGCCAAACACAGTAGGTGCTGGAAAACACTGTTTTCTCCTTTTTTCTTTTCTTCTCTCTCGCTTTTTGCCTAATCTCCCATCGTTTTCCCAAAACTACCTTGTTCAATCAGTATTTCTCTTTCATTCACCCCAAGGAAAGCATAAAAGAATTTACAGTTTGATATTTTTCAAGTGAACCGTATTGCTTTATATATATATATATATATATTAAACAGCTTCTCCCTTTAAAGACAGCGATGATGACTTCTAGTTTAATTTCATCTTATCACTGAACATGATTCCGACAACACAAAAAGGAGCTACCAACCTAGTAAGTACGTAAAAGAGAGGATTTTCCAGAGATTGTGACAAGTGAGTGGATTGGTGTGAGAAGAGATGATGGTGGCAAAGCTTTGTAGATAATCCAGGCTTTAAGGATATTTTTTTCTCCTTAAAGAAATAGAATCATGATGGGTAATTTGAATAATTGAAAAAAATAACTAATGAGAATTTTGTAAGGTTGAGAAGCAAGGTGATTAAAAAAAAAAAAAAAAGGCATTGGCTTCAAACTGTGATCCCCAGGCCCTTGTCATGTGGAAACTTGCAAATGCTAGCCCTCAGCCCAACCTTACTGAATCAGAAACTTCCCAGAGACCTGTGTTTTCACAACCCCTTCATGTGTTTCTGATGTAAACCAAAGTCCTCCAAGCTAGAACAATTTCTTTGATTCTGTAGTTCAGCATCGCCCAAATCTCCAGAGTTTGAAAAAAAAAAAAAATCTATGGCACACATTGAATACTGGAGCAAATCAGATGCAAATGGTTTCTCAGCCCTTCTACTCCAGCCCCACCACATGACTTCCCACACCTTACTCCCAGACCTGAATTCCATCCGATTTGATCATTCGGTGTTGAATGAATTAGGAACAGTTTTATTACATTTAAGGACTCGCATGCATACTTTCAGGTTAGTTAAAGGGCCCAGGGAACACATTCAGACAGAGACATGATCCATAGACAACTACCACCGTCAGTGAGAAACCTCTTTAGTCCCCTCCATCCCAGAAACATCTGGAGTTCCCCCAGCTACATCTGGGGGATTGGTACAACTTAAAAGCCGTAAATTTCCAAACTTCGTAGGGTTTGAGGAAAGTTGGAGTAGTTGTCAGTGCTCTGACTGATTGTGTCCCTATCTTCAAGAGAGAGGATATTTGTGTGAGCAGTTTGAGTGGTTAGGAAAGGAAGGAAGAATGAGGTTCTGGACCTGTGTCATCACCACAGGCAGGATTTAGGTAAGTAGCAGCAGGGAAAGGCCGGAGAACATGCCAGAAAACAGGAGTAGGGAGGAGGAGGGGAACCTGCAGCCGAAGATTAACATGGGGTAAGAGAGTCAGATAGGAAGATTGAAGGTAATAGCTTCTACCATACTGGAGCACCCGCATCCGCCATCAGCTGCGATGAACCACTGGGTGCTTTCCCCTTCCTCCATCAGAAAAAAAAAAAAAAAAAAAAAAAAAAAAAAAAAATCTGGCTTAACTCCAGAATCACCCTCTGGAAATTCTTTCTATGGTACCAGAGCCATATTTCCAAACTTTAAAGCAGAATGCATATGCCTCGCTCTTGCATCACGCACCTGGTCACTTAAAATGGCGCGGATGATGCTAGCATGGGTACTATTAACGCTGGTAACAGCGGGACCTGGCTGAGGGTGTCAAATACGTGTCAGGCTTGTGTCAACAGCTCTGTTAAGTGCGTAGTCGCTTCTACAACTTATAGATAAAGAAATAGAGCCATGAAACGAAGCGATTGGTCATCATCCTGAAGCCCCGGTGCTCAGACAGACTGTGTTG
This sequence comes from Psammomys obesus, assembly GCF_907164565.1. Taxonomy (NCBI): domain Eukaryota; kingdom Metazoa; phylum Chordata; class Mammalia; order Rodentia; family Muridae; genus Psammomys; species Psammomys obesus. Next base: position 18,607,096 of record NW_026596064.1, read on the forward strand.
CAGACACATTCCAAACACGAGGGTAGCTCCCCAGTCGCTGGGATTATGCAGGTACAACATGGTGCCTCATTGGAAGAAAAGGTACTTTCTGAATTGAAATTCAGTGGTTTAAGCTCACTTTTATTGTTACTGTTCCACAATAGAACACGAGAATAAAAGCAAACATAACACGCACACGGGTTTCAGCTGAATGAACTGAGTAAAAGTGCAGTAGTGCCATTAAGTATCGTTTTTAGAAACTTTATTTCAATGAAAGAGCTTCTTAATTGCGGCAAATTCAAATCAGCACAGTCATTGTGATGCAGGGGATTGACTATATTAGTCTCTTACATGTAAACAGTGTTTTAGAACCTTTGGCTGTCTTCTGCTCAAATGACATTATTCAGGACATCTGATCCAACAGCAAGGATATGTTTAGACCTGATAAGCCTGCCTTTTGCCCTATAGTTCACTGCATTCACCATGTCTCTGCAGTCATCATTCAGCATGCTGGGTAGACAATTCATTTTTGCATATGCTAAATGTTTATGCTATTTTATGACTTCATGGATTGTGCAGAGAAGGCATTTTTTTTTTCTGGCACAAAACATAAACCCACAACATCACTTTGGAGAAATACCCACTCCCTAACTTTTGAGTGTTCACAATAATTCGTTTCTTCAACCAGTCACTCTCTATCTTTCTGTTCCCTCTTTTGTCTCTTTCTTTGCCTCTTTGTCTCTCCATGCCTCTTTTCATCTTTCTCCTCATTCCCCTCCCTCTCTCTGTTGCCTTGTTCTCCCCTCTCACTCTTTCCTTTCCTAGATGCAAACATGTCTAAAAAAGTAATAATGTTATTAAACTAATTTATTCATTAATATTTATAAGTGTGCCTTTTGATTGCATGTACATCTGTACTCCACAATCATACCTGATGCCCACAGAGGCCAGAGTAGGCCATTGGATCTCTTGGAACTAGAGTTATAGACACTTTTGAACTGTCCCATGGGTGCTGGGAGTTGACCTTGTATCCTTGGAAAAGCAGTCAGTGATTGTAACAACTGAGACATCTCTCCAAAACTAAAAAATATTTTTTCATAAACTGTAATTTTGCTTTCAAATGAGCAAATTGTTTGAGTACACAAACTGGCTCACCTTTTCCAATGGCTTTCATGTACTACATGTCCCCAGCTGTGTCCATACTTGCAGCTAATTAAGCATTCTGCGTACATATTTAAACCACAAATTGTCCCATCTTTCTATCCCTGAAGATCATCAAGAGAGCATATCGATACCATTTTGCTATCATTCTTCCATGATTCTTGGAGTCATCACCTTATTCAAGTTCGTATTATATCATTATAGCAAAAATTGGCACATCTGCTTCATCATTTTAACATCAGCATTCTTTCCCAACTGGATAGCGATCTTATAACATTACTTATAAAACTTTAGTGTGAAAATTAATCACCTTACGAATCTTGACACTCTTAAATTATATAAATATGTGCATATATATATCACTAAATAAATTATATATATTCACAAACTTGAGAGAGAAAGGAGGAAGTGCATATGAGATGTTTGAGGAAGGAAACAAATGCAGAAATTATGTAATTATATCATAATCTCATAAAAACAACTGTTTTAGAAGTTCCTGAAGCCTCTTATTTAGTAAGTGTGGGACAGGATATAACCAGATCATGCCTTGCCGTAACCACAGTTAAAATCTAAGGATATCAGGTTATGTCCATTTAGAGCATTTGTACATATGTTTTACGTGTTTGCTGTGACACACATATGTAGATCTGAGAACAACTCAAAAGAATTGATTCTCTCATTGCATTGTGTAAGTTTCTAGGATCAAATGCCTGTTGTCAGTCTTAGTTGCAAGCCTTTTTTTTTTTCCTGTTGAGCCACTTGCCTGTTGGATAATTATTGTATAAACAAATTATTATTTTATAAAGCAGTTGAATATCTTTTCCCTCGTTGTTCCACTTGAAGATTCTGTGAATGTTGTTTTCTAGGAGAGTATAATGTAACTGGTTTTTTTTTTTTTTTTGGATATTTATTGAAGTCTTATATCTAACAGGCTCCTCCAGCCCAATACCTTCCAGAAGGCAAGGGAGAGAGGAGGGGTTTACATTTTTGACTACTTTGAGCTGATTAGGGGAGCTGAGTTCTTCTACTCTTTGCACCCCTCCACTTGACAAACCACAGCTGGCCAAATCACATCCCTCCTAGCATTCTAGTCAGCTGCTGTGGACAATCTAAAGCGGCCCCATATTCTACCTGGGATTAAAACAAAAACATATTCGCTGAAAGTTGCTGGGTTTTAAAAGAAACCCAAATTCTCATTACACTTTGATACTGATACTAACCCAGGAAGTACACAGGAAGTTGGTTAACACTAAGGAGTGTTTTCTCCTTTTTATCTCTCCAGCAAACACAGGGCTTCAAATTGGCGCTATTATGATTTATATTGTATTCATTTACTTTAATATAATGCAAATATTTCCTTTAAAGAGTATATTTGCTTAAAGGTATTTTATAAGAAACATCTCAGTACACTCATGAATAGACAATAAACCAGGATTGTGTGTGACAAATAAAATACTATAAATAATAAATCCAAAGGGAATAAAATCTTTTTAGTTTTAGGTAGATACTACCCCTCTCAGAAGACACTCATTTTAGGGGTGACTTTGTTAAATGAGAGATTGGTTAGTAGCAATAGTATTAAATGCATAAGACACCACAAGACTGTACGCTGGTGTTGATCATGGGGTAGAAAAGGAACTGAAAAGAGAATGTGGTGCATACTCCATGACCATGAGGCCACTTAGTCTGTGGTCAATGTCTGTCATATGTGTTATACTCTAGGAAACATACTCTGCCTCATAGGGACTGAGTAATCTGTGGGAAATGGTGATTTCACAAGAAAAGCAAAGCAAATATTTATGTTTAAGCTTGAAATCCACCATTTAAATTTTCAAATATTCTTTCAGAATATCAGGGTGTCTTTATAGGTAAGCGCAGTAACCTTCTCTCCCTCCCTCACCTTCTCTGACACATACACTCAGACATGCCAAAATCAGGATGAAATTTTAGTACAAATTAGAAGACCAATAGGTACATCACCAAGAACATCTAGCATGGAAATATGCTTTCTGTAGAACATCAAGCTCTGTTCAGCTGGTAGCTCATGTGGTCCAAGAGATGAAAGGCTCAAATGAAAGCAGTACTGGTGCTTCATCAAAACAAGGTGACACATCTTGATTAATGTAAGAGTTGCGTTTCTGTGGGCAAAGAAGAAAAAGCACAAGCCAAATGGCTTCTTCCCTTCCCTTCCCTTCCCTTCCCTTCCCTTCCCTTCCCTTCCCTTTCCTTTCCTTTTAACATCAGACTCATAAACAGATATTTTCCAAAAGAAACAGAATAGGTGTGAAAGGAATGAATGGGGCAACTGGTTTCCTTTTCTCATATTCCCCAGCAAGATGCTGTTGTTACATTATTGCTCAATGGGCAGGTTTTGGGTCCTACTTCTCCGACCCTGGCTCTCATTTGTGTCCATGACTTGGTTAGTGATGAAAATACTCAGACACAGCTTCTGTTTCAGGTCTTGCCCAACTACTGAAGGATGCCTGATTTAATGAGTCAGGCTCTTTCCTTTTCCTTTTCTTCTCTATTTTCTCCTCCTTTGAAGTCATAGCCAGACAGGTTTTGAAGTCCTAATGATGATTAGTTCATTTAAGCCACTGAAGACCAACAATGGGTTTGAAATGTTAATCAGATGTAGTGCTTATTGCTAAACAGCCCACAGAATAGCAAATGAAGCAGGAAAGGAAAGCAAGGAGGAAGAGGCTGGCGTGTCTGCGTGGCGATGTGACACAAGCATTATCAGCTGCCAGGGCTCTTGGGTGTGTGAGTGGGACAGATGCTTGCTCTTCTCCTGAGAGAACCCTCTCTGCACACAATAGTGCACTGATTAATACCACTCTCGTCTTCCCTCAAGAGGAGCATGGCTGCTTCTTAGTCATTTTCTCTTTGGGCATCATTGGACCCCCTTCTCCTTCCTGCTGAGAGGGAGCTAGCCAACATTGTAATTTCTTTCCTCTTTCTCTAAGAGCTCAGGCTCACAGAAAGCCCATCTTCTCCCTGCCACCATGGCTCAAAGAGTTTGCCTCATGATAAGGCCATTTACATCATTTTCATCGGTAAAGGATGTGGTAGATTAAGCTATTAATGACAAGAGGAGTAGGGACACAACTTCGGCACCCACAGATGTGGGAAATCAATTGAGTGAAGGTAACTTCTAAAAACTCTTTCTAAGATATCCCTGCTGTGCTCAAATAAAACTTTCCAAACAATTTTCTCTCTTCGTGTAAATATGCTATAGCTGTTCTGTCCGATATGGCTCCAGTAAACAGATGTGTTGGTAACCCCGAAATAGGATAAGTGCCAAGAAAGAAAGCAACTTTAATGCTATTTAGTTTTAATTAATGTCACTCTAAATAGCCATGATCAGCAGTGGAATACCACAACATACTTCCAGAAACTTGACACTCAAAATGTGGCCCAAAGAGCAACAAGATGGGACTTTATTTTTCATTATAATTTAAAATATTTTTTACATTTATTTATTTGCGGTGTGTGTGTTTGTGCTTCAGTACACATACAAATATCAGAGGACAACTTGTAGAAATCACTTTTATCTTTCCACCAAGAGGGTTTGCAAACCAAATGAAGTGTTTTGGATTTTGTGGAAAGAACCTTAACCCACTGAGCTATCTGGCTTGGCCTTGTACCTTATTGTTGGTGTAGAATCTCAGACATGCAAGCACCTGTAGGATCTATAGTTCATGTTTCATTTAGGAATATCAAATCAGTGTCTTGTGAACATGTATTTGGAATCACTATTCAGAGACAGGTGTTGATTGCTAAATTTACTTAATTTGACAAATTCTTACTAATAGGATAGTATTGATTGTAAACGATCAGGTTTTCCGCATGCTTAAATACAACATTGCTTCTAAGTGTGATGGCATCATTTTGGTTTCTGGGTTTATAAGATGCTCAAGTAGTAACAGGAATCTTTAAGGAAAGAATGATCTTTGCACTCTATCTACCTGGGAATCTGAATATTGTTAGGGCAAATATTAGGAATTGATAAAACATAACTCAAAAAATAAAATAAGTATATTGTGTTACCTTTGGTGTATTTAAGAAGCCTCTTAAGTGTTATTTGCATCCATTGTATTTTCAGTCATCTGTTGATAGGGGTGGTAAGAAATGGTCTCAGGTTTAGGAAAATATTATTGCTGACCACCATTACACAGTAATCATTGGCATATAACCATATACCTGAAAACATACATATGATTTCTGTTTTATGAACATAAGAATGATACATTATGATTCTTTTTAAACAACGTTGAAAATTATTTCATAGGTAGGTCACCCCACAGGAATTTTGAGTATTTTTCAGCTGGGCAAAATAATAAAGGTTGATGGAAATGACATAAGCATGAAATGTGTAGGTACAGTGTTCTCATTCAAATGCAGATGTGTAAGGGGAGAATTCTTTCTACAAATCATCTTGAATTGCTCTGCCAAATTTCAATTCTTGGAAAAAAGTGCTGTGGCTGTAACTTTGTGATATTACCATCTCAGTAAGTGTTCTAATACACGGTAAACAATTTATTATTTGCGTATTTCACAAGGAATTAGGCCTATTAAGGCTACAAAGTATTTTGTGATTTCGACTCTTGGCATTAAAATTCAGAGTGGTGGACACAGACTTTCAATATCCTTTAACTTGCACAGCAGATCAGCATGTGGAAATTGATCAAAATTATTTCCTGATTATACCTGGTCCCTCCTCAATCTCTTCCCACCCTCACTTACCTCCACATAACCCTTTGATTAACTTATCACTGAGCCCATTGCAGGGCTTCGCTCACTCCAGTAGACAGAGGGTATTACCTTCCAACACAGCAGGATTTCAACAAAACAGGATGGGGTCTTAATTACAGATTTAATGAAGAGAAAGCCTGATCTACATTCCTTGCTGATTTCCCAGCTGTAGGATGATGTCTGATCACTTCCAATACGCCAAACCTTCCTTTTCCATCTGCTGCTGTCACCAGCACCTCTTTTGTTGGGCAGCTCTCTGCTGGGGTCCTCTTATTTGGCACACTAACTGAGAAAATGAAAATGTCAAACTCAGGTGACCGCCCTGCTTTTGCCTGAAAATATTCTGAGAGAAAGAAGGCACTAGTTTTACTAAATAATTGAGGTTAAAATGCTATCTTCTTCTGATTTCCTAAAGGAACACAATGTATATATTACTCAGATCACTCAGATAGTCAAAAGGGATTTCATTTCACTTTTCATTACATGCCTCTGTTCTCATCTGGTTGTAAATTTCGGAAAGAATGTCCAGGGGATGGAAATTAACATGCCCTGTCTTTTCTAGAATATGTAAATCTCAGCAAATCATTTCTTTATTTTTTTAAGGTTTGAAACTGGGTAAAGAAACACACTATATCTGCATAGGCTCTTCATCTTCTTCATTGTCCTCATCTGTGAAGTGGCAAATGGCATAGCTCTCCTAAGACTGGTGGCAGAAATAAATTAAGTTAATGAATAGACAACATTTCTATTAAATTTTATTTATCGTATTAAAGTCTTTCAATATTCTAACAATAGAGAATTTATTCGATTTTAGACATCATTAATTTCAGAGATAAGTACTTTCTGGCCACTTGTCTAAAAATGTCCTTAAGGGAGTAGCAAGAAAAACAAAGTTCAGCAAACATATTTTTTTTTAATACAATAAGACCTTGAAGAACCTAACAGCCCACTTTTTAACCAAAGGATGCATTCAAGATCAGAGGCCGAGGCTGCAGTCTCAGCCATGCATGTGGATGTATCGACCTTCAGGCAAACCAATAGCACTTCTCAGAGACATCTATTGTTCTCTGTCTGTCCAATTTTACTAAATACCCAAAGAGATTAGAATGACATAAAATCTAATATTGATTAGGGTTAAAACAAAGCATAAAAATTTCAATGCATGCTTTCGTAAGCCAATATATTCTGTTGTTCTTGGACCTAATAAGAAAATAAATATCGAATTACTTTGAGTTATTTTATATTTCATATACTTGGTTTTAAAGTGCTAAACATCTGAAGTCATTCTCTTCCTAGTGTACTTGAGGCCCAAGATAAAGTCTTATTATTTTTATATTCAAGCCCCATTGAGTATAAGCACGTACATGCACACACACATACTATATCACTGCTTACTCTATCTGTAGGTCTCAGTAAATATTTATTGAATATTAGAAAAATATATTGCATTCAAGAATATATTTATTAATTTTACTTAGTCTCCCTTTTCCTTTCCTTATCTTTGTCATTCATTAACTATTAGCACCTCCTATATGCAGTGAAAATGAGTAAGTTGTTTTTATTTGGGTTTTGTTCTTATTGTTAAATTAATGATTACTTCTATATTTAGTTTTGAAGTGTTTTGAGGTTTGTACTTTCCACTTCCCTGGTTGCAGCTCTTGTGTCTGGCCTTACAGCTCACAGAACTGATGAGAATGCATGCACAGCTCTTTGATTTCTGTATCCACTTTTTTTCCTGCACTCCCAGAAGTCTGCTCTGTCCACTAACCAGGAGCTCTAGCACGGCCTCCCACTGACCATCCTGTCTTCTTGTGTTAGGCTCACATTTTCAGTGAGGTCTTTCTTAGATCAATGATGTGTCTCCTGTGGGCCAAGGTTTTTTGTACTTCTGCTCTTTTGCAGGCCCCGGTGTACTGTAGGCATCTAACTATTATTAATAGCAACAGGAACGAACGAAGCAGCCAAGGAAACAAAAGTTGGTCTCTTCCATGTTCATGTAGTTCATCTTTTCTACTCAATTTGATCAAGCCATTTTGATCCAAATAAAATGAAACTATTCAGTGTTACTTTCTTTTCAAAGAAAGTTTCTTTTTGGTGATTTGAGTTCTCTTACAGAGTGGCATTGTTTGTACTCACAAAGGTAGGAAGAGTATCCTTAGCAACATAACATTCTTACCACTCATAATTCTTTTAAATTGTAGTTGTATGTTAGTTTCCACTCCTATTGCTGAGATGAAACATGTAACAAAAGCATTTTAGGGGAGAAAATGTTTACTTGGGCCCAATTCCAGTTTACAGTCCACTATTGAGGAGGAAGTGAAGGTGGCAGGAATTTAAAACAGCTAGTCCAGTCACAGTGTAAAAAAATCGCTATAGCCATTTGCACAAGATGCCAGTGAGTATCATTTTGTATAGTCCAGTTCAGTTTTAAAATTCATTGGAGAAATGTGTGCCTCTTTTCTCTGTTACTGACTCTCTGTAATATATACTAATAACTCAGGGCATAGAATGACCCATGGTATCATTTGGTAATATCAACCTAGGACTCGGATAAATCTGAAGTGCCCGATATAATAACAGTTATTGGAGAAGAGGGGAAGAGAAGAGAACAGTAACAGAGTGGGAGGTTGTGAGACCAGCCTACAGAAGGCAGTTTGCCTGAAGAGGAGGGATTCACAGAAGTAATTACATGGGAGGCTAATGATGAATGAATGGACTAGAGGACAAGGAAGACAGAATAGAAATTGCAATATTAATCTGTGCCTCCAATCTCCAAGCTTGGCACTGGGCTCATATTAAGGGCTTGGTTGGTATTTGCTACTTGAATTAACAAATGAATATGAGAAAAATTGTAGAGAATGCAGCAAGATTTTGTAACTAAAAGGCAAAGTGGAATTTAAGAATGGGGAATAAAAAAGAGACAATTGGTGGTTGTGTAAAAAGGAATGTGTCCAAAGTGGAAAGAAAAATGGAAATTTACACAAAGTTGTTCTAGGCATGTTTTCCTTTGGCTTGCTGTGGACAGGAGGCATTTCCATTAAATAGCAGCATTTCATAACAGTGTTTTGCATATGAAAATCTAGTTAAGCTAACGAGGTCCTTAATTAGGGCTTTTATTATCCTTTAATTCCTTGCTTAAAGGAAAGTGATTACAAAGCTCATCTTTATGATTTAGAAAACTAATCTTTCATTTCTGAAGTGTTTCTTTCCTTCCTTCAACCTAGATATTAAGGAAAAGAAATGCAGCCCACAGAACGATATGAAATTTGGCAGTAGTAATAAAGAGAAGCATATGAATACGTATATTAGAACTGTGGTGAACTACGGAAGTGTCTCCTCTATGGCACGGTCTACCTCTCTCTGTATTAATTTAAGGCAGACCTATTGTAGCTCTGTAGGAAACACGGCTAAAATTTACTCTGCAAACCTAATGTCCTGGGTGTGAATTCTTTAATCTTTCATCACAGGGGTATCCAGGGGACCCCTTCCTATGCTCATGGAGATGCCCCTGTGTCCACGCTAGCATATCAACTGCATCCTGCAGAGGGCCAATGTCTCTTCATACTCTGTTGCTATTTATGAGAGATCAGAGATTCCTTATGGAGCACACTTGACCTTTATTATTTTATGGGTAAAATAAAATTGAAATAACGATGAAAAATTGTTACATGAAAAGTAAATGATCTCAAAACACAGTGTATAGTTAATTAATTTGAAAAATCTAGAAATTATTTGAGAATTGATCACCAGTTACTAGGGTAAGAGGTGGATATGAGCTATACCTTTATTGGCCATGGCAACCATCTACTAAAAACTCATTATTTACGATGGATAAATAATTATAAATGATTTTAGGAGAAAACATATTAATTATAACAACATGATTCTAAACAATGTGCAGGTTGTAAAATGGGGATCAGGAAATATGTGAACAGAAGTAGACACTGGAGGTCAGTATGGCTGTTCAAATAAGAGTCTTTGGAGAAGAAAATGAAGCAGCTTTGATCTACACATGACAGAGTTTAGAAGAACAAAACTCAAGAGCAGGATCAATTATATCCCCAAAGAAGAGATATGTTTTTCAAGCAGACAGACAAGAAAACTTGTCAAAAGTAATATATCTCTAAGGGCCCATCACTATGAGTTGGCATTAGTAGACTGCAAACATGTTGGGCTGGGGCCAACCTCAGCTACTAAAGGATCCACCTTAGCTGACATAAACTTTAGGATATACACAGACAACTTGATGTTTAATTGCCTTGCTGTTGAAAAATGTACTTGTCACTCTCTGAAAGTTCAAGTTCCATACTTAAAATCAATTAGGACATCACCTCTTAGAATCAGCATAGATGTCCACCAAGAAATGGATGGAAAATTTAACTGTGGTGCAGTCTAGCCTTAGTCATTTTTTGCTCCCATACAAAATTTTGGATTGTTTTTAGTAAGTACGTGAAGAATAGTGTTGGGATTTTGATTGAGATTGAAGGAAATCTGTATAGTGATCTTGGTCATTTGATTATTTTCACAATACGTGAGCACAGTTCTCAGTCTTTCAGTGTTTGTTAGTCTTGGACTCTGTAGTATGTAATACCAACCTGCTAAGCAAGATGTGCCTTCTGGTTCAATAGTGGCATAACTGTTATGGAGTCATTAACTACTTCCTTATTGGATTTGAGATCTGTTTGGCAAGAGCAAATTTCATTCCTGCCTTTATGATTATGTTCAGAAGCCTGTGGCTGAGGGATCACATGCCCCAATGTAGACCTTGCAATTGTGGTTTTAACGAATGCCCATGCTATAACATTATTTTCTCAGTGTATATATTTAGAGATACAGACATGGTCTTTGCATAACCTTGGTCAGAGAAACATATTTCCAGTCATCAGCAGTGAATAGAGAGGTGTGTAACTTACCAAGGTGTTCAGAATAAGTGTGTGAGTGCTTATCTATTTGTGGGGCATCTATATGGACCACAGCCCACCAACTCTCAGGGACTGTAGTAGAAGGGGGGAGGAGGGAAGAAAGCTTATTTTCTGTACATGACATGGCTCATGCAATCACAAATTCAAGGAATTCATGTGAATTTCTGTGGTTTTTCTGTGTAAAACCTTCACAAAATCTAGCCAACCAAAATATGTCAACCAAAATATGTCTCTACATACCATCTCTTCCACTAAGGAGCTATTGGTAGTCCATAGCTGCCCAGGATGGGGAAATCACCAGTTTTTGAGGATATCATTGCTTATTGCTTTCCCAAGTACCATTGGGAAATCCCGCATCCATATACATATAAACAGTACTAACTCTTCTTAGTGAATTATAAAAAAAATGAAATAAAATAAAATAGATTCAATTGTAGAGAATACTGTAGAGGATACGTGGGAGATGCATGAGAAAGAAAATAAAGGTAGGTCTAATCATATTTTATTGTATATATGTATAAAATTTTCAATGAAAAAATATTCCAAAGAATGAAAATATAATGCACACATACAATGGAACTTTACCCAGCTGTCAAGAAAAATGAAGTTTGTTGGAAAATATGTGGGACTGGAAATCATGATTTTTAAATGTAACAGCCAGGCCCAGACACAGATGCCTCATGTTGCCTCTTGTACATGATTCTGGTCCTTAACTTCTAAATATGTGTATCCAGGCGGGAGAAAAATATGATAAGAGTCTAGGAAAGTAGAAGAAGGCCTATGAGATTAGCAAAAACAGTACAGGAATGAGGAAGATATTAGAGCAAAGTAGAATGGGGAATGAGAAGGTAAATAGTGTGAAAAGATGCAACAGGAGGGGAGTCGCAGACATGAGAGGAGATCAGAGATGGGAAAAATCAACCAAAAATGAACTATTTATGAAAAACCCAAATGGAAGTCCCTTATTCTGGAAACTAATTTTAAAAAAAAAAAACAAAACTTTGGGTCATCAAGGTAAGACAGTGTGGAAGAGGCTTGCTGTCCAGCCTGAACACCTGTCTGCGACTTGGGACACATAGGGTGGAAAGAGAGATCCAGCTCACACCAGGGCACATGGTCCTCCGAGGCCCACACCGATGCCGTGCCGGGAGTGTTGTCAGAAACATAAGCATGAATCGATATGTAAACTATTACAGAAGTAAATAGAAAACCTCAGGCATAACGTTCCAAGGAGATGTACTGGAAAAGCAAAATACCCACTTTCCCTTTCCGTTTACAAAGCATTCTCAGCACACATTATTTCAGACAATTTTGATTTCTCCTCAGCAATTATCAATTATCACTTAACTTAATCAAAACCTTGGATTCCTTCCCAGTCCTAAATTACAATTTACTCTTATCTTTTGGTGAAAGCTATGATACCCTGGACTGAACCACCTACAGAGGGACATCTAAGCAACTTCTGGTTTTCCTTGGAAAATCTCTACCAGCTGCTTTGTCTGATGCTGGGTTAATTGCTTTAATTAGCTTTCTTTATTTGTTTAATAGCCTTCTTATTCAGCGCTTGCAAGCAGGCCTCACATTCACATTGTAGTTCCTTTTCTCATCTATACTGACTTTTCTTTTTTTTTAAATACCCGCTCAGTCTTTTAACACAACTCTTCTTTACATCCACAGTAAAAACTAGAAACAGCAAGAGGAATGCCCTCTGCTCCTTGGCTTCTTTGCATTTTCCCTGAGAAGTCTGATGTTGAGCCTCTAATCAAGATAGGTTATTCTGACTTTCTAAATTACCAGCAGTGATATCTTACTCTCTGATTCTCCCATGGCTCACTTTGCCTTCCTTTCTAATGAATGCTTAATTAACATTGATACACATTCTTTCTGATGAAGCTTGCAGTTTTCCAGTTTTGCAGCCTCCGGAAATCCTTCCTTTAAGAAGGTTCAATATTTAAGTTATATATTTTTTTAAAGTTAGACATATTATCCAAAGCATAATGTGAGAGGATTTTAAATTTTACCTTATAGAAATTTTATGTAGACCAAGTCCCTGATAGTGTCAGACAAGACCTATTCTGTCATTCCTAGTGTTGTGACATTATTTTTCAGTGCTAGAAGTGATTAAATTCCCCCAATAAGATGTGATTCTCATAAACAATTTTTTTCTTGATATTGACCAATAATAACATATTTTTCTCCTCCATGCAATATAACCAATGATATTATGAATCACTTTCAATGTTTCTAAAATGCTTTGGAAATATTTTAGAAATTGCATAATTGTGCAAAGGTTTTGTACAACACATTAAGTAGAGCATATTTATTACTCACAGATAAGTGGAAACTAGCTCTTCTTGCTGGTTGGTCTCTCAAGGCTACGCAAGTGTGGCTCAGAGTGGGCAGTTCTCCTATGAGTAAGTCTCCAGACACAGCATCTGAGAGTCTCCAGAAGGACCCCACCTTAGTTTCTGACACTTAGCAATAATTTACCAAACTGTGCTCTGGGAATGACAAAGATATAAAGATGTAGGTTGAGCATCTTACCTCAGGCAAAATGTCACCAGGTTCCAGTCATTCTGAGAATATCTAACAATGAGGGTGAGAAAAAATGAGTCAGCTCTATTTAGGCACCTGTACTTTTACAAAGTGCTCTTGGATTGCATGTTGTGTATATGTCTGTTTGAATATGTGCAATATTATGAATTTATTTTAGGATGTTCTAAAAGATAAGGTTTTCTTGACTGTCGAAAAACCAGAAACAGTTGTCCTCTGCCATTGACGGCAGAACCTCTTTTTAAGTTCTGCCATCATAAAATGAGCAGAAGTAAAAGAGATATAAAACAGATGAAATAATGACTTAAATCAACCAATCAACGACAACGTAAAAGTCTTGTATGATTCTGACAAATTATCAGAGAAAGAAGAGTTGGGGGAGCAGAAAGAGAAGGTAAAGAGGATAGGCATGAACCAAGTTGTTCAAAAGGTAAATCATTACAGTGGTAAGAGCTTCATTCAGTCTTTGGCTATACTGAAATGTGTTACTTTTTTATTTCCCATTTGATCAGTTTCTTAACATCATGAACCTACTCAGCAGAACCTTGTCGTGAACATTCTAGCTCTTTTTACCCTACCCCTTTCCCTAGTCTGTCCCCCAATTGTCTTAAAGACAAAGCTTAATATACTATAGAGTGTGCTGACTTTTTGATTGTCCCTTAGAACAGAGGAGCAGAAGCTATAGAGGGAGACAGATAAAATAAAATGATAAAATATTGCGAGTGTAAAGTAGTATTATAGAAAGGAGTCTTATAATACCATGTTATAAGAAGCATCGGTGTGGTAAGGGAAAGCTTGTGTCTGGAGTCTTCAGATGTTTCAGTATAGACTGATATTTGAGCAAATGCCAAACTATCTGTAGAAATGCTTAGATCTCCAACTTCTATTCAGAGAATTAAGTGAATAATTTAAATGAAAATGTACTACTTAAATGCTAAAACTTAATTGATTGCATATTGGTTTTCTTAGTTAATTTTCTGTTGTCCTGACAAGACACCATGACCAAAGAAATATAAAGATGAATATGGGGCTTATGGTTTCAGAGCTTCAGAATCCATGATGGCAGAGTAAAAGCAACGTGGCAGGGACACTGAGAGCTCACATCTTGATCCACAAACAGGAAACACAGAGAGCTAACTAAAATGGCAGGAGGCCTTTGAAACCTCAACTTTTGCCCCTAGTGATTGATGTACTTCTGCCAGCAAGGCCATAGGTCTTAATCTTTCAGAAACAGTTTCACTAACTGGGGACTAAATATTCAAACATATGAACCTGTGCATGCCATCTTCATTCAAGCCACCACACTTGTATTATATTCCCCACCAAATTTCCTTTTACTTTGAAAAATGATTGTGAAAGTCAGATTAATCACTGGTACACACACTAAAGATACAACAGGGTCCTGAAACTTTGTACTATTTCAATTTTTAATATTTATTGTTGTTTCCTATATATCATGATTGTAGACTGTGATTTGCTAAATGAATATCAAAATGTCACAAGATCATATTTATCAGACAGTTTTATTTCTGATTTTTACAAGAAAGTAATAATTACTCTTATAAAACAAGAGCTTTTTGTCCTTAAACAAAGCAGTGAAAGGACTTAAGAAAATGTCTACCATGGGCTACATCTGACCAGGGGTTCTAGGTTATATCTACACATGGTCCTTGGTTGGAGAAACAGTCTCATAGAAGACCCCTGTGCCCTGATATATTTGGTCCTTGTAGAGCTCCTGTCCTCTCCAAGTCATACTAACTCCTTCTTTCATATGATTCCCTGCACTCTGCTGAAGGTTTGGTTATGAGACTCAGCATCTGCTTTGATACACTGCTAGGTAGAGTCTTTCAGAGGCCCTCTGTGGTAGGCTCTTGTCCTGTTACTTGTTTTCTCTTATTTTCCAATGTTCATACCCTTTGTCTTTCTAAGTGAGGATCATCTTACCCTGGGCCCTCTCTCTTGTTTATCTTCTTTAAGTGTACAGATTTTAGTATGTTTATCCTATATTATAGGTCTATATAAGAGAGTATATACTGTGTGTGTCTTTCTGCTCCTGAGATACTTCACTATTTCTGACATGAACTCAATGACTGGCTATTTGACAGCACACACACACACACACACACACACACACACACACACACACACACACCAAGGGAGGAGCAACCTTGCTAGGTCAGAGAGGAGGACATTGCAGCCAGTCCTAAAGATACCTGATAAGCTCGGGTCAGACGGAAGGGGAAGAGGACCTCCCCTATCAGTGGACTTGGAAAGGGACAGGGAGGAAATGAGGAAGGGAAGGTGGGATTGGGAGGGAATGAGGGAGGGGGCTACGGCTGGGATACAAAGTAAATAACCCGTGATTAATGTAAAAATAAAAATTATTAAAAAAAACACACTAAAATGAGAAATAAAAAAGAAAATGTCTAATCATCCTAGCCACAGGAATGATAGAGACACACTGTGTTATCTATGTAAGGAGTGTATAAGACTGTTCCACTTACAGTCCTTGTATGTGTCAGAACGTTTTCCACTAGTGCCATTCAGATTTCCAAAGTTCAGTCATTTACCACAATAATATAATAATACCTGGTAGAGATCTTCAATTAGAATCTATCAGAGACTAATGGACACTGGGCAATGGGTTTTCAAAATAGCTTGTTGTACTATGAATTCAAGCATAATTGAATCCAATAAGCAAAGCATAATACACAATGGACATCTGAAGTGCGGATTCCTTCTCATTCAGTCTGAAATGGCTACAGTACAATGTATCTATGAGGCTCATACTTTGCCTAGACTTTTCAGGATGTTGTTTTTGCTCACTGCCCTCCCTTTCCTGAACATGTCCAGAATAGTTATTGGTTTGTGGTCAGGATCCATGTAATTAATCATAGAGAAACATAAACCTTGGCTTCCCCAGTTACCCAGACTTCATATATTTCAAGGATGAGTTGAATCTGGCTATGGATGAGGAAGTGTCCCATTGTTCTGTCTACTAATGTCATCTATAATGACATCTTTACCTTTTCATTTTCATTCATCATTTTTACTTCATGTTGTTTTAGAAGAGTCTCTGAGATAGTTGTTGCCCTAAGAATGTCACTCAGAATCGTTTTATTTAGATTAGTCTAGGAATTTTCTCCTATGTTTGTTCCAAGGGGGAGTGAGGGTGGTAGAAGAATTCACACTGCTTTCACACTTGAGGAGAAACTAAACATAATTTCTTCAGGGTTAGAGCCAAGTATGATAACCGAGGAGCAACACAAACAGGCTTCTTGGATTTCTCTTCTGGTACCCTGTTTTCACACCTCAGTCTTGCATGCTGCAAATGCATCATAGCTCAGAGACATCAGCTTGTGGATTCTCTTTCTCAATCAATGGCTCTCACGTGAATTGATTGCGTTAGACTTGGTCACCTGGATTTTCAGTCCGTAGTGTTTGCTTCGCTATCAGGTTCCTTACATCAAAGCAGGAATAAGAGTTCGATGTTCATTACAGTTGGGGTTATATGGGTATTGACACACTTCTGAAGAGAGTTAGGCTTCATGAATACAGAAAATCTCATTTACATTTCATACATAATTCCATGGCTTTGTCAAATTAGTGGGCTCCTTGTCCTACAGCAACTAGATGATGCAATATTGTTCCACAAACAACCTCCAGATAATAAATTAAACCATACTCATTGTTGAGCATTTATATTAACAGTTATAATTGCAATCCTAGAAATACTAGGATTGAATAGATAAAAATACTACCCAGGAATATAACCAGCTATTTCAACAAATAATAGTTGGTTAAGAAGAATCCCACAAGACTCTCTGTGGCATTTCAATGATTTAAATATGTTCACTTCAGTAGGTCACTGAAAGCTTAGGTTGACATTTGCTTCTCCATCTCTAGGTCTTCATGTATTTCATTTCCTTTTGTCTGTTTGCTCCTGTTCAATGTAACTATTGTATTGCATATCAGTCATTCCAGGCTTTACACTACCAAAGATTCACTTTACACAAAGTATTTCCTCTGTTTTAATGACCTTAATTAAAGAGGATCTAAGTAGCTTAGGGATGGCTACAGGATCACCCTTATGGAAACAAAGTAAGTCAAGTTATATGGGTTCAAATCTTAAAATAATGAAATTTCTTGCCCTTGGAGGATTAGATAACCCCACACATCAGTGTGCTCAATGAGGAGATGAAAATCTTTTAAGAAGAAGTACATAAATTACATTATAACTCATCTATAGTTGTAGCCTAGAAATACCCAGAAACTCTGGCTCTTACTTCTGCTATGACACATGACAGATGACATTCATATGTTGAACACATACCCATGGGCATACCCGGATTTTGACAAAATATCACAACAGTCACAGGAAAATAAGGCCCTGCAATAATTCATACTTGACACCATTATTGAAATGGAGTCAGTATGAGTTGCTCCCTATGGGCCTTTCAGAAGGGCTGGATGTTAGGCATTAATAATTAATTTCATGCTTGCTACACCTCTGCCTCCATTTGCTATCACTGCAAAGAAAGCATGAAATCCCACTGAGTGATGATGACATAATTAAAGACATAACTTTGAACCACTCTAAGTTTTATTTATAACTTAAATTTACAAAATTTAATATTTTGTGATAAGTAGAGATTACTTGCAGCCATATATCTCGCAATCATTTATGATCAATAATCACTGAGTTAGGGCATTATGAATTAAGAATAGGGATGTGGGCATGCCACTTAATCCTTGGGACATAGCAAACTTTGAGTCCTTAGTATTGTTACCATGCATAATAGAGAATCATAAACTTAATATCATGAATATTTTAAAAAGTTAATATGTACAAACTTAAAATAGCTATTTTTGTTAATGAGTGTATACTATACAGTGCCTTAATATGACATACACACACATGCTTCAGTACTTTCATTTAATATACATTTCTACTGGTTAAGGTTCAATTGTAGGCATGAGCCTGCTTGGTTAACAGAGGAATGGAGACTAAGGGTACTAAACCCAAAAACTGTTATAAACATAATCCAACCTGAATATGCTCCAGTATTCCTGCCTCAATCATATTTGTTCTTAAAAGTCAGTATTCTTCAGAACTATTAGATCAAAAGTTGTTGAGATCTGTATTTAAATATTTATTTTTATTATAAATTGTGTGTATGTATGTATGCCTATACATGGATATGTGCATGTTAAAGAAGATGACCACAGAGGCCATAGGTATTACATCATCTAGAGATGGATTTACATATGGTTTTGAACCACCCCCCGTTGGTCTTGGGAGCAAAGCTGGGCTCTTCTACAAGAGTGGTATATAGTCTTAACTGCTAACCATCTCTCCAGAAGCCATTATGATCTCTTTCATTAATGACTATTATTGGGAGTAAACTGATACAAAGGTAGAGGAAATAGTTTGTAAGAGAAGGCTTTATTAGAAGAATCAAAAAGATGGGAATGCAAACATAATGTATATGTAAAGAAACGTTATTCATTAAGGTTCAGAAATTACTCTTGGAGCCAGTTTTGACACTTTTACAAATGATCTGGAGAAGAGCATTCACAATGAAATATCTCCTAAAAACAGACTCTGATAAAGTATTGGCCTGCTTTACTTTGCTGATAGTTTCATCATTCTGGAGGTAGAAGATGTTATGAGGGATTGCAACTTTGGGCTTAATTTTAATCTACAGGTAAAAATTTCTGGAGATATGACAGACAAATATGATTTTTTTCAGTTCATTAAATCTAGTGGATAAAATTTAAAAATTGATTCAAAGATAATAAGGGAGGTACAGAAATACCCATTGAATACAAATATTACTAACTTACAAAGTACCCAGAAAATAAATTCAACATGTCTAATCTTAAAGCATGGGACTAGTCTTTGTTATTGACTGTATCACAGAGGCAAATTATCATTTATGTATGGCAATGTGACAGGAGGTAAACATAAATAATACATTATTATATAAAAAGAGGACTTAAAACTATTTCTGACAGGTTACTTTCCTGGACTCAAAGCAGCATGATAAAGATGAATATTCTGAATACAGACTTTTAAAAACTTACATGAAACATATTTCTGTTGACAATGTGGTTGATATAATTATGCATTTGATATGGAGAGAAATTGAGACTTCAAAATCAAAGACATCAAGTCTTCATAACCTTTAAATTCGGTGATTTCTGAAAGATTTACTGTAGAAAAATGATAGTTAAAATACTTAATGACAGAACTATAATTTTTATTATTTATTTCATAACCAGGTCAGCCTCAACCACATACTGAGTTGGAGCTCAGCCTGAGTTAGGTGAGACTGTATGAAAGGAAAGAAAAAAAAAACAAGAAAATGTTAATATAAAGAATATATGAATAAAATTTATATGCATATAGATATGTACATAGACAAACATTGGTGAGGAAACATCTATGGATATCAATGGCTACTCTAGGTTATAATTTCTTTATCTTCTAATTTTTCAAATACATCTTATGATATTTTATAAACAAAATGTATGTGAAGTGACTAACATTTCCATAGAATTAGTAGTGGACTATTTGCAGCATAACATTTACCACAGAACAATACATTTGCTAAGAAAAATCATTTTTAATTTGGGCTGAACAAGCAGTAATAGGGTTTTAGCATAGGTGAGAGAGAGTTGCCACAGTCATATGCCCAAAATGTCATTCGATAGTTCAACGTAGGAACCATATATGAGAGAAATTGTCACCATGTGCATCATCCAAAGGAATGGAACATTATATCGTAAAAATCTGGAGAAACAAAATATGTTCATTCCTCAGAATTGACAACTAGGCAATCTAAAGTGAATTCGCTAGACTATGTTCAACTATTTGAATGATTACAAAGTGAAAGGAATTTTGATGACTTCTATAAAGTTTATCAAAAAAAAAAAAAAAGAAAAGAAAGAAACAAACAGAAACAGAAGACTTGAAAAATTCAGCCAAAAATTCAGAGAAGATATCCAGAAGAACGTCCTAGCAATTAGTAAAATTGTGGTAGATTATGGTAGAAGCTGACGCATTGGGCATAGCACACCTGCCCTTTTGTATCCTATTTGAGGCCAGGGATAGAGCACAGCTGCTCAGAACAATGCTATCTGTAAGAGCCAAAGAGTGACCTCTTCATTATCAGTAACAAGACAACCTCAGATTGGACTACCCTGTCCAAACACTGAATTGCTAGGACAGAGGCATGGGATACTGTTTTCTCTACTTAAATCACTCAGAAACGTCCCTCTTTCCAACTGTGGATAGGTGTGACACAACCAAGTTCCCTGGGTTTATGGTGTACAGAAGTGCTTTCGCCTAGATAGTTTAGGCTTATCTTCTGTCGGGAAAAATGATTACTGGACAGTAGGGTAAAGCATAACAGAGATCCATTACTACTTCAATGACAAAAGTAAATGGTGATTATTTGGGTCTTTCGATTACCAGGATTCGCTAAGACTGAAATCCAGGTATGCACCTGTCATTGAAATGTGCAGAGAAAGATATACTAAGAGACATGCAGAAGATAAAATTGATGAGATTCCAGAAGATATTATGAGCCTACAACAATATAGAGGAAAGTAATATATCTGGGAAAGCAAGGTTATTAGAGGGGGGTAGAAATTTAAAACATGGATGTATAGATGATCTTTCACAGTCATGATATTTTGAGAAGAAAGTTAAGGCTCCTTTACTTGGGTGTCTCCTGCAAACATTCACTGTCTTTTCTCCATGTGAGATGACTTCTGTGCAGTCATAAGTCTTTTGTTAAGGAAGAAACAATGCAGAATTTTTTGTGTACCACTTACTTGAACCCTGGCATCAAGTATCTCACACACACACACACACACACACACACACACACACACACACACACAC